>NW_026526864.1:0-203281 GCF_024362965.1 Panthera pardus | reverse complement strand
CTTCAGCCCTGTCTGAGGAGAGAGCGGTGGGCTCCCACTCCCCGAGACTGGAGTTTACTCTAGATCTTGAGCAGTTTGCCTGTGTGGGAGGGAGCATGTCCTGATAAGTGGACAAAAATTGAGTCAGGCTCCCCTTGTCCTTCCAGGTCCACCTGTGGGCATCTCTTTGTGGATCCACAGGCTTGTTGGTCCACGGTCAAGACAACACTTGGTCTATGAATTGTGTTGGAGGCAGGTCAAGTGATGGCCTCACCTTTCTGATCAGATAGTGAACAAATGAGTGGACCACAATTCACTATACTCTATCTGTCCGAAAGATATTTGAAGGGATCCATATTTTCTCCAGAAAACTTTCCAAATCAAGTCTTTAAGTACATTCAATTTTAACAGTCATTCCTCACATAACTGCATAGGAAAAATCTATATTGATGTCCAGTCTGGTGTAAATATAACAAGGAAAGGACACTTGTTCCCAGGATCATATTTCTTTTAGTTTCCACACTGATGTATTAACCTCACCTGACAACTACCTGCAGAGCTTGAGCACACCTGGAGACTTCTGATCTTGATGGTTCTCTGCTGAGGGGGTTTGCTTCCTCAGTCATCTGCAAAGCTTGGAAGCAGTGCCGACATCTTTAAGTGCACAGACACCAAGACGTGGACACCTTTCTGTCACCTGCAGATATGATTCGCATGCATGGCTGGTGTCTCCATCTCCTGAGAAATCCCCATCCAACACAAGGGGCTGTTAACTCAGGGAGGAGGCACAGATGTCACAGAAAAGTGGGGGACTCTTCACTGATATGGCACAGAGACCATCAGTATCTGAGGTAAGAAGTTAATGGCACTAAAACAACCACATTAATGAAAATGGATTGGCTGACCTGGACATCATTGGAATCTAAATATCCGGAGCCTAAAGAAATTGTAGAAAATGTGTTCATAGTCCTGAAGGCATGTGCCAAGAGGATAAATGCTGAGTTAGCTGAATAGACTTCAAATAGAGATCAGAATGCTAGATAGTAAAAGATGATAAGTGGATAGGTGATGGATGATAGAGGGTAGAGAGATGATAGATAATAGATAATTTTATGTTATATTAAAGTCATTATAGAGGATTCACATCATTATGAATGTATTTGAATGAAATTACCCACTATTGGCAATATTTTAAAAGACCATAATTTCATATGGAAAGGAATATTTGACACCAACTTGAGATATACAAAAGAAATAATTATGACTTCAATATTTTCTGAATACAGCTTCCACATGGGGTAGCACATGCCTGCTTGTAGATTCCTCCTCCCTCTGGGCCTTTGGCTTCCATTCCCATTTGTTCCCAGGGTCTCCCTTCCCAGGATGTCCTGAGCTCTGGGATGTGCAGGGACAAGAGCTCTGTCCCGGATCTGGACCATCGTCCCTCTGGCCTAACATTTACAGCTCCTTCCAGGCCCTTGCTCAACCACCAGGCTTCTGCCCACCAGGCTCCCTCCCTGCATCCACCACCTGCCAACCTCCTTCTGGACTCTTCCATTCATTTCCTGTGGATTTAACAACAGTTTATTAGGTTGGCAGGTCTCCTAATAATAATTCGCATTGAGGAAAGAACTGTATAGGTAAAACATGACAGACTCTCTCCACAATAGCCTTGAGTTCATTCCCATGATGTTATTATTTTGCACCCCATCTCAGCCCCTTGACCCCACAGTCTTGCCTTAGAAACTGTCACTTTCATGAACGGAACTAAATCTGTCCCCCCTACACAACTGGCCCATCCTATCTATCTACTCTATATGGTCATCAGACAACCACCAAGCTGAGAAGGAACACAATACAGAGTGTGAAGACATAAGTATTTATAGAAATAATTTTATAAAATTTTATCTAATAATCAAAGTAATGAGATATTTACAGAAGTAAGTTAAATATGGTAAATGACCATGTTTATTATAAGATTCTATGAGTTTAGATGAACATAATCAAGTTACAGGACAACCGAGTAACCACAGGTCAAAGAAATGTATCCTTCTCAGGTCTATCCAAACCCTTTCCTTTGCACACCAATCAGTTCCCTATCTCTCCCTTTCTCTCTGGGCCTTGCATGTTCTCTGTCTCAAAAATAAATAAACATTACAAAATAAAGATACGTACAGGTCAGTGATATTTAATGGAGAACCCAGAAATAATCCCCTTCATCTTTAGTCAACTGAATTTTGACAGGAGCAGACAACATGACATTGGGGAGCAAATGGTCTTTTTAATAAATGGTGCTAGACAGCTGGCTATCCATGTGCAGAGGAATGAAATTGCGTCCATATCTCACACCATATACAAACATCAAATCAAAATGGATCAACAGTTTAAATGTAAAATTATGACCTCTGGAAGCAATATATCGAGATAAATCTTCATGACCATTGGGTTTAGCAATGCTGTTAGAGATGACACCAAGCACAAGCAAGGAAAGAAAAGTAGATAAATTTAGTTTTCTCAACATTAGAAACCTTTGTACACCAGAAGATGCTATCCCCAAAGTGAAAAGCCAAAGCTTAATGGAAGACAATATTTGCACAGTATTTGTCTGGTAAGAGCCTGTTATGCAGAATGTATAAAGTGTTTTTACAACTCATCAACAAAAACACAACCCAATTTTTAATATGGACAAAGGATTTGGATATATCTTTCCCCAGTGCAATCATAGAAATGGTGAATACCACTTGAAAAGATATTAAACATCAATAGTCCTTTTGGAAATGGAGATTAGAACCACAGTGAGATACCCTTTTACACGCACTAAAAATGCTCTAATCAATACTATAAAATAACAAATGTTGGTAAAGATGTTGAGAAATTGGAACCCTTCAACCTTGCTTGTCGAAATGTAAAATGGTGGAGACTATGTGTAAAAGAGTTTGACAATTTCCCCCCCCCAAAAAAAAGATAAAAACATAGAATTACCATATGGCCCAACAATCCTACTCCTAGATGTATATCTCGAAGAATTGAAAACAGTTGTTTAAACAAAGTGTATGTGCACATACATAGCAGTACTGTTCACAATAGCCACATTGTAGAAACTATGCAAATGCCTATCGGTGTGTGAATGGATAAACAACCTGGGGCAGACCCTTAAACAGGAATATTATTCTGTCATACAAAGAAATAAAGTAAAATGTTGTGGCTGTAGAGAATACTGGTTTCTCAGAAAGCTATCACAGAACTCCACATCTGCACTTACATCTGGAAATTTAAAGCAAAGCCTTGAGCAGGTATTCATGTTCCCGTATTCATAGCAGCTTCTTCACAACAGCCAAAAGATGGAAGCAACCCAAGTAACTATTCACAGGTGAGTAAATAAACAAAATGTAGTATATACACAATGGAATATAATTCAGCCTTCAAAAGGAAGAGAGTTCTGACACACACCTGCACACCGACTGAACTTGGCAGTCATTATGCTGAGTGAAATGAGCCAGTGACAGAAGGAAAATACACTATGGTTCCACTTAAGTGAGGTGTCCAGAAAAGTCATACTCAGAGACACCAAGTAGAATGTGGCTGTAGGGGCCGAGGGGAAAGGGGAATTGGGATTTAGGGTTTAATAGATACAGAGTTTCCCTAGGGGAACATGACAACGTTCTGGAGATGGATGTACAACAGTGTGAATGCAGTTAATGCCAGACAACTGTATGCTTAAAGAGACTTACGTGGTAAGTGTTATGTTACATACATTTAATCAGAATTTAAAAAGGAAGGACTGATACACGTCACAACATGGGTGAATGCAGAAAACATCCTCAGTGACAGAAGCCATCCAGAAAAGGCCACTCAGGAACCATCTTGCTCTTTTTTTTTTTTTTTAACATTTATTATTTATTGTTGAAAAAGAGAGACAGAGACAGGTCATGATAGGGGGAGGGGTTAGCAAGAGGGAGACACAGAATCTCAAGCAATCTGTAGGCTCTGAGCTGCTGACACACAGCCAGAAGCAGGTGCTCGAACCCAGCAACTTCGAGATCACGACCTGATGTGAACTCGGCATTTAGCAGACTGAGACCCCAGGAGCCCCAGGAACCACCTTGCTCTTTAAATCCCCCCAGGTTACACAGATAGGGGAAAGTCTCAGGAGCACTTCCCCAAAAGAAGCCAGATCAGATTGGAAAAAGACATTTCACAGTGGGGCAGGTGGGGACACTTGAAGTGGGTCTGTGGTCTGGGGTCTAATGTGGAAACGCAGGGATTTCCTCATTTGGGGTTCTGTGGTGGTTTCTCGGGAGGGTGTCCCTGTTTGGGGTAAAACGCACCAAAGTATCTCATGTGAAGTGGCAAACGCGGTAAAGAAACGAGCCTCCAGGTAAAGCGTATTTGCGCTGCTGTGACACGTTCACTGCACGTCTGAAATCACAGAGTAAGGTGCTCCTGCAAACAACAGTGTCAGCCCCACACGATAGAAGCAAGAGAGGGGTCAAACGCTGTGACGTAGGCCCACGCCCAGACCCAGCTCACCCAGGCGGAGAGGCCACGGGCCCTGCAGGAGGCAGCACGTGAGCCAGAGGCACGTGGGAGGGGTCTATTGGTGGCCACGTGTCTTGGGTGCAGCGGAAGCAGTGGGATTTGGAATTCCGGTTGTCCGCAAGACGCCACTAAGAAGCTGTTAGAACTGCGAAAACCAATGAAGGGACATCTCAGGGAAGTGGACTCGGAGGCGGGGAGGGGAGGCTGGAAGGCGGAGCCCACCACCCAGGGTCAGGCTGGGGAACAACCCACCGCTACAGACCGAAGATTAGAACCCTCCGCGGAGAGAAGCCCCAGGCTCAGGCCCCACCAGGGGAAGCCTTGCCCTGCGGCCCCTGCAGGAAACCCACCGCGCCTGCAGCTGGGCCCGGGAGGCGCCTGCTCGCCCTGCAGCCCTGCTTTCCTCCTGCGGACTTCGCTTCAAAACCACGCTCCCAACTTCCTCTTCTCCGCGAAACAGCGCTCCTCTCCGTGTGCTCCCCGCTCGGCCGCGGTTTTGCCACAGCTTGCTGGGCCCGGACGGCAATTCTCCGCTACTCCTGAAGAAACCCACTTTGGCTGGTAACATAACTGGCGGGTTATTTCCAAGGGCAACGGAAGGAGCAACGAGGACACTCGCAGGATAGGAGAGCAGCACACACACACCACGTGCACGTCTGCACGCTCCTGACGACCCGTCGGAAAGAGAAAGGAAGAGACGGTGCCATTTGCAAGCGCGGCGGAAGGAACGACGTGCCCCAGAGGAAATCTGAGCAAGGAGGTGGCAGGCCTGCTGTCCCAGGACAGGGCACTGGGGACAGAAAGGCAGGAAGACGCACGGGGGCGGAGAGCTGCTCTGTGCTCCTGGCCGCGGAGGAACCGCCCCTGTGAGCACGTCTGTCCTGCCCGGAGCCATCTGCAGCTCCGGGGTGTCGCACAGAAGTCCCCACGGCGCCGTGGCAGACTCGGGAGGGACACCCCGCCCCGCGCGGAGGCCGAAGGGCCCCGCGAGGCCAGAGCGGCGGGAGTGCGAGCTCCGCCAGGGGAGCCCGCTCCTGGACCGCGAACCGCATGAGGCAGCGGCGGGAACCGAGTGGGCGCGGAGCAGGAACACGGCCGCGCGGCCCCGCCGCCCGGCGCCGGTGAGGTAAGCCCCGCGGGGGACACAGTGTCACCGCGCACGAAGCCGCGCGGGGTCCTTTCCCCCCAGGGTCTGGCGAACAGCGCCCCCCTCAGCCTCCAGGTTCCGGAAGCTCCTCTTCCCGGGGCCTGGCTTTCTCCTCGCCTGCTCCTCCCTTGGCGGGACCTGAGGGGACCGGGTTGTTGTCAGTGTGGACGCGGGGCCACGTCCCCCTGAATCCTCCACAGTGGGCCCTAGGAGACCGGGTGCTTGTCAGTGTGGACGCGGGGCCACGTCCCCCTGAATCCTCCACAGTGGGTCCTGAGGAGACCGGGTTGTTGTCAGTGTGGACGCGGGGCCACGTCCCCTGAATCCTCCACAGTGGGTCCTGAGGAGACCGGGTTCTTGTCAGTGTGGACGCAGGGTCACGTCCCCCAGTGTGGACGCAGGGCCACGTCCCCCTGTATCCTCCACAGTGGGTCCTGAGGAGACCGGGTTGTTGTCAGTGTGGACGCGGGGCCACGTCCCCTGAATCCTCCACAGTGGGCCCTACGAGACCGGATTCTTGTCAGTGTGGATGCGGGGCCACGTCCCCCTGAATCCTCCACTGCGGGTCCTGAGGAGTCCGGGTTCTTGTCAGTGTGGACGCAGGGCCACGTCCCTCTGAATCCTCCACAGTGGGCCCTAGGAGACCGGGTTCTTGTCAGTGTGGACGCGGGGCCACGTCCCCCAGTGTGGACGCAGGGCCACGTCCCCCTGAATCCTCCACAGTGGGCCCTAGGAGACCGGGTTCTTGTCAGTGTGGACGCGGGGCCACGTCCCCCAGTGTGGACGCAGGGCCACGTCCCCCTGAATCCTCCACAGGGGGCCCTAGGAGACCGGGTTCTTGTCAGTGTGGACGCGGGGCCACGTCCCCCAGTGTGGACGCAGGGCCACGTCCCTCTGAATCCTCCACAGTGGGTCCTGAGGAGACCGGGTTCTTGTCTGTGTGGACGCCGGCCCGGGTCCTCCCGAATCCTCCACAGCGGGTTCTGACGAAACCGGGTTCTTTTCGGTGTGGACCTGCGCCCTCGTCCCCTGGAATCCTCCCCAGGGGGTCCTGATGAAACCGGTTCTTATCAGCATGGATGCATGCCCTCCTCCGCCGGAAGTCTCCACAGTGGGTCCTGAGATCAGGTTCTTGTCACGTGGACAGGAACCTATGTCGTCCTGTTCCCCCACTGTGCATGTAATGGCACAGACTTAAGGTCAGAGTGGTCCTTCGTGAAGAGCTCCTTAGATGGTGTTGTCAAGGGTCTCTACTCCAGGTTGGAAATGGTCAAGGATCTGGGCACATGACACAAGGCAAAAACAAAGAACAAAAACCCCACACTCTTTGAATTGTCCCCATTCTATCTTAGAGTTGGATGGCGTCACCTGGGCTTGACCTCTCCCAGTGGGCCTGTGCTGCCATGCCATAAAAATCCAAGTCCCAGGAATCAGAGCTTCTTTCTTCCTACCTCTGTGGGCTCTGGGGGCTTGGGGAGTGTCTTCCTCAGAGCCTTCCCCCCCTTTTTTTTTTGCCTGTGTCTCCTGCCCTGGGCCTTGGTGTGCTTGTCATGGTCTTTTGATAGAGTGAAAAGTCTGGAGGCTCCTCTAGGGTGTCTCTGTAAACAGGCTGTGGATACTTTGAGTTTTTCAGTGAATGATGACTTTGGCGGTCTTGGACCAATCCAGCCACCTGCAGCATGTCAAGTGCTGTAAGCAACAGCTTGGAGCCAATGACGAAGACCCACAAAAGCCAATCAGTGTCCTTGTCTCCCTCCCTTTGGACAAATGATTCTAGGAAGCCTTGCATTTCCATGATGGTATAGTGCCTGTCACCATTTCTGTCTCTCACGCTGGTCCTTGGACATGTAGGTGTAGTGGATCGTGACAGGGAAAATCTGGGATAGAAGTTATTTCTTCCCAGAGTCATGTTCTGTGGCCTCCCACACTGAGGTGTCCCACCCAATACCTGACAGGTGGGGAGCCATTGGCGACAGCAGCGAGGATTGCAGCCACTAGGGGGAGCTTGCCATGGCCAAGTCCTCCACCCTGAGTGCCATGATGCTCCTTGTAGATTTGCCTCCATCACTAGCTAGGGCTGACTAATCAAGCACAACACCACGGTGCTGGCCGCAACACAGTGGACCAAGCAGCTGGCCTCTTCTTCGACACTAATCTAGGAACACTGTTCTCGGTGTCCACCTCCTTTGGAGGTGAATAGGAAATACACACCCCTGTACCCCCAGACTGGTGCCTGCTTGTTGGTCTCTGCAGGGAGTCTGACCTTTTATGGCACTGATGATTTAGGGTGGGGGTTTCTGGCAACACCTGGCATAAGCCCAAATCAAAGCTACAGACCACCAGCAAGCACCAGCTCCTTCCCACAGCAGCTGAGACGTGAGGGTGAGGAATGAGTGAGCCATTCTTAGGTCTAAGGCATTGTGGGGGGGCATCAGCTAGGCTCCCAATCCCATCCTTGAGGATAAATGTATTGTGGGACTTCAGCTTCTTGACTGAATTAAGAACGTGTAGACTGTGACCTGCTGAAGGAAGTGGCAACAGCAAGTCACAGTGGGTGACAGGCAGCTCCCTAGGCATCTGAGCTCTCGTTTGGGGTACATGAGATGTGTGGGCCCCTTGTGACTGAAGGTGGGGTTTCAGTACACCCCCAACAAAGGAAATGGAAGCACAGGATTTATGACTTACAGAGCCCGGAACAAGAGGGCACAAGGACCCAGGGAAGGG
Organism: Panthera pardus; assembly: GCF_024362965.1. Lineage (NCBI taxonomy): Eukaryota > Metazoa > Chordata > Mammalia > Carnivora > Felidae > Panthera > Panthera pardus. The sequence continues at coordinate 194,892 of NW_026526864.1, read as the reverse complement.
CAGGCCTCCATCCCACATTCGCCATGATCAGGACATAGAAAACAGGGTAGCAAGTACAGGATTTCTTGGGAGCGGATGGGGCTGAATTCGCTAACTTTCACAGGCTCACCTCTGTGTTATTCTAGAAGGTGCTTGGGAAACCAAAGTGGGAACCCTAGGCAGATTCTTATCTACGGTTAAACTCACTGAAAAGTAGGCAAGAGAAAGAGAGCAGGGATTCACCTTTCCCGGTCTCCCTCTGGATGCCAGAGTCATCCATAGACGCTTGTGCCTACCTTTCTGATTGATGTATGGGGTGCTCCTTTCAGCCTCATGGTCTCAGTCTCCCACATTTGGAAATTTGCTCTCCAGAGAGGCACAGCTTGGGCTAGTGGAACCTAATGCCAGTCCCCTTCCCTCACAGCCCGCAGACACGCCCGTGTGCACAGGTAGTATGGGTGGGTGGTAGCCCTCCATTATCCTGAGCCCACATGGGACTGGGGGAAGACAGATTACCTGGAGAATGAGAAACTTTTCAGTCCACAACAGCGTAGTTTTGGAGAAAACTCATGAAGTTGCCAATAAAGGAGCTTGTGTCAACTTCTCTTAATTCTGGAACCAGACACTTCCGCTCAAGACACAGCTCTCACTCAGGTCCTCTTCCAAGAAACTAAGGCTCAGTTTGGGCTCTTACAGGCTTAAAAACTACATAAAGGCCACAAGCATGCAGTTTTCAAGTTTTCTTTCAGAGTGCTGGTCGGTGACCCATGAGAGACCTGGTGTCAGAGCTGTGATGTGCCTGAGGACCCCTGTGTCTCCCGTAGACCCTTGGAAACGTGGATGTCAGCTGTGCCGCCTCAATACTGTGTTTTTACAGATGCACGAGATGCATTGTGTATAGTTGTTCAGGGGTCTGGAGGCTAAATTATGGATTGTCTTCTCCAAAAATCTCTTCCTTAACTTTCTCTGTGTTTATAGTTCTGACATTTCCAGAAACAACAAAGAGGAATGCAGCTATTATGGCATAAATGTGACCAAAACCCACTCTGAGATATACCATGGATTCATGACTTTGCCTGACTGGCTGAATTCTTCTGGGAGGGGTCCACAGTCTGTGCTCCCGCCAGTGCCTTGTCCGTGCACCATGGAGGATCCCAGGCTGTGTGGCAGTGGCAGTTCCTGTTATGGTTGCACATCCCTCTGTGACTGCATTTCTCTGGGATACAGTCATAATTCAGCTGAGCCCCACTGCCAGTGCAGTAGGTATCCCGACAGAACTATCCAGAAGCACAGGAAGTACCAGTTCTCACATGAGGAATCTGGGTTGTTCCTGTGCTACGATGTGAATCCAGCCCCAAACATGAGAACCCTGGATCTCAGACAGATGGAATCCAACATGTTCTTGCAGCTGAGGGAGATGTGTGACATTCCTACACTGCAGCCTTCCACACGGCACGCCTGTATGGGAACAGGTTCAGCGTTGACTTCCCCAGGGTGTTCTGCGGTGTCCATGTCGGCTGCCTTCGTGATTTATGGTATAGCAGACATCTTCACCTTTCCCAGAATTTCTGCCACAGCTTTCTTGGCAGTGAATAGTGCGGTCAGTGCAGTTTCCATGATAGCAGCAGCCCTCTTCAGTGCACCCGGTTCCATCTTGCATATGGAAGTCACAGGGTACGCCAAGGTCACCCCATGGCAGAACTCTGGAAGATCACGTATATTTTGGATTGGTCTGCAGGGTGTCCAAGCAGCGGAGTTGGTGCAGTCTGTATAGCATCTGCCTGTATTCCATTTGCCCCCAGGGGTTCAGATACAATCACGCATACAGCCTAGATTGCTGTAGCACTGGTTGAATGAGCCGCAGTCACACTGCTTTCCTGGATCCACTATGTAGTTTCCATAATGATAGTGGGTCAGGCTTTTATTTAAATGCACCAGTTCAGTGTTGAACATGCACTTGCCTGTTCCACAATTCATTATGTGCTGCATATGAATGAAGGAACAGTTACTGAAAGCTTCCATTATACCAGTTAGTTGGGTCCTAAAGCAGCTGGACCTTTTTTGGCAAGCACATTCATCAGTGTCAATGCACAAGCCACAATTTCTTGCCATCTGATGCGTTGGTATGACAGACAAGAGTAAATAATGTCTGCCTAAATAACCCAGAATGATGGCATATAAGCCATTGGTGGATGGCATATAGAATATACAACTGGACTGCCATGAACCTCATGGGGCCCATCTCAAATCACATTAAGGGTGAATGTGTTTTAAGAAATCGAAAATACTTTCACTCATACTATTGAAGAGGAAAAAAAAGGGGCTCTGATGCAACACATAATTGCCTGTGTGAGCTTGATGTCTCTCACTATAAATGACCATGAAACCAATAACTTACATCAATAGCATGAAATATGGACTCAATTAAGCTAACTAGCCTTACTAGGAATTGGGCACTTTTTTCCACGTGGTTAACACACTATACATTGTTTTGAAACTGAAAGCAAGTCCTTTGAAAATTCTGTGATGGGATGAACAGAACTTACTAGAGATCCTTGGGGCTGCACTGGCATTTCCTTGAGGAACAGGGGGTCCCCTGTCCTCCTTATATCCCAGGTTATAAGTAGGTCCCATTGCACAGATGTCTGCGACTATGTGAGAAACAAAGTGTTCAAACCATTGGAAACCACCGAGGGGTCTCATATCATAGGCAAGTTAATCCAACTTCATGATATCTTCAAGGCTGCCATAGCCTGTGTCAATTGTGACCATGGAAAAAGGAATCTCCTCCAGGTAGCTGAGGTAGTAACAGTCTGGAGGCATGAAGGGGTAGTCCACCTGCAAGGCTCCCTGAGCATCCTGAGTCATCATCAGCAGAGTCTGGACCAAAAGAGTTTCTTGTGCCGCATGTACATAACATGTCTCTTGCCCCAAAACGCAGGCTATAGGACAGACAGCCAGGCATCTGAATGCCCTTGCTGTGGTGTGGCTCCTTCTTGGGAATTACTATCTCAGAGGAGATGTAGCACCATGAGGGATGCCCTTGAGAACCCTGCACAGGAGCCAGCACTGCCCAGAGTGCAAAGAGCAAGAGGGGCGCCCTCAGGGTGACCTGGCCCTCTGCCAGCCTCATGCCCCTGCTCAGAGACATCTGCCAGTGAGAATGGATAAATGGAGGATCCTCAGCAAAGCCAGGTCTAGACCATCAGACAGAATAGAGGGCTGTGCCAGGTGGCCAGCACCCTGCACCTGGGGGCCCCCTGTGGGGTTCGGCAACAGTCCCAGGGTGTGGCATTGGGTGACCCTGCACATCAGTTAAGCTGGGGTGGATGTGGGAGGGTCAGGTGGGCCATGGTCAAGAGTGGTCACATGGACATGGGTAGGGATTTGGACCCAGAGGCATGGCTCTAGTCAACACCTTCAATCTTTCCTCCAGCTACTTGCATATGGGCTATGCAGTTATATCACCCTTAACTTCTCTATCAAATCCATGTCCTGTGGTACTGCTGGGTCACTTTCTTTGGATGACTACTTTTTCTCATTACAGAGACCACTGTTTTTGCTTCCTTGTGATGCGGAGGTAAACATTGTCAATTTTACCTTTAGGGGTGATGCTAAAAATCTCTTTGTAGTTTTGTGTGTCTTATTCTCCTTGGCTATTAGTTTGTAAGCCATTTGATCCTTTTGGTTTTTGCTTTGAAGGTTCCTCTGAGTTCACTGAGGAAAACATTTGTCAGTATTCTGAGTGATGATTGGTGAACTGCAAGGTTGTATTTTAGTATTTTCTTATGCCAGCTGGGGAGAACAGAAAGTACTGCTGACCATGTGTGAGCCCCAGGGGTTTTCTCCTCTAATCCCTTATGGGGGTTCTTTCCTGGCCTCTGGCAGTCTCCTCCCATGTAGTTTGGTTCCCTCTTCAGCTGGAGATGGAGGCGAGTTGAGGTTACTTTGGCAGCTTGCACCATGGAGTCTGCCCATGATCAAAAGATGGTTTTGACCATGGCACTGCCTTGCTTGTTTAAGTACCCTCTACTGCTTTAAAACGCCCTGGGTCAGGGAGAAACCTCAGAGGTGGCGTTTGGACAAGAGTTTGCCTTTTCCCCAGTGGCTGGCCTTCTGAATATAGCTCAAATTCCTTTGCCACCCAAACTAAAACTTTGAACATTGACCTTTCCAGCAACAGGCAGCTGAATTTGGGTTTTGATAACAATGAAATGGAGAGTGAAATGGCAGTTTCCAGGGCCTGGCAGGGAGGGTCAATGAGGAGTAGATCTCAAGGGCTATGATTTTGTGTTATGCAAGATGATTAAGTTCTAGAGGGGTCTCCACATCATTACCCCTGTAATTAACAATACTGTAATGTATGGTTAAAATTTTGTGAAGAGTGTGGGTCTCATTTTCAGTGAGATCTTACCACAATATAAAAGTGGAAGACACGAGTTTTGCTTCTCACACAGCAGTGTGCTGAACTGCATGGACACACTCTACTGATAATTTGAAAACAATTAAAAAAAACTTATACGTTTTGGAAACTAACCCTGAGAATATGTCATTTACAGATATCTTCTTCCATTCCATAGGTTGCTTTTTTGTTTTGTTGATTGTTTCCTTCACTGTGCAGAAGCTTGCTATTTTGAGGTAGTCTCTCTCTATATATAATTTTCTTGTATTATATTAATGTAAATTCAATCTGTTAACATACAGCGTAGTACTCATTTTAGGGGTAGAATGTAGAGAACCATCGCATACATATAACACCCAGTTCTCATTTCACCCAGTGCCCTCCTTAATGGCCACATGCCATTTAGCCCACCTCCCCCACTTCCCCTCAGTTTGTTCTCTGTATTTAAGAGTGTCTTCTGGTTTCCTCTCTCTCTGTTTTGATTTATTTTATTTATCCTTTCTGTATGTTGTGTTTCTTCCATTCCACTAATGTGTGAAATCATAGGATATTTGACTTTTTCTGACTGACTTGTTCCACTTAGCATAATACACTGTAGTTCCATCCACATTATTGTAATTGGCAAGATGTCATTCTTTTTGATGGCTAAGTAATATTGCATTGTATATATTTACCACCTCTTCTTTATGCATTCATGTGTTGATGAATATTTGGGCTGTTCCACAATTTGTATTTTGTTGATAAGGCTGCCATAAAGATTGGGATGCACGTGCCCTTTCGAATCAGCATTTTGGTATCCTTTGGATACCTTTGGTATCCTTGGATAAATGCAATTGCTTGATCACAGGATAGTTCCGTTTTTCATTTTTTGAGGAATCTCCACACTGTTTTCCAGAGTGGCTGCGCCAGTTTGCATTACCATCAACAGTGCGAAAGGGTTTCGCTTTCTCTGCATCCTTGCTGACATTTTGTGTGTTCTGAATTGTTAATTTTAGTCATTGTGACAGGTGTGAGTTGGTATCTCATTGTGGTTTTGCTTTATATTTCACTGAAGAAGAGTGTTGTTGAGCATCTTTATTCGTGTCTTTTTGCCATCTGGATGTCTTCTTTGGAAAAATATGTATTCATGTCTTCTGCCCATTTCTTCACTGGATTATTTGTTTTTTGAGTGTTGAGTTTGGTAAGCTCTTTATAGATTTTGGATACTAACCCATTGTCTGAGATGTCATACAAATATCTCCCCCCATTTTGTCAGTTGCCTTTTAGTGTTGTTGATTTGTTCTTTGCTGTGCAGAAGCTTTTTATCTTGATGAGATCCCAATAGTTTATTTTTGCTATTGTTTCCCTTGCCTCTGGGGACATGTCTAGTAAGAACTTGTTCTGGCCAAGGTCAAAGAGGTTGGTGCCTGTGTCGTCCTCTAGGATTTTGATGGTTTCCTGTCTCCCATTTAGGTCTTTCATTCAATTTGTATTTATTTTGGTGTGTACTGTAAGAAAGTGGTCCAGGTTCCTTACAAGTTCACGATGCTGTCCAGTTTTCTCAACACCAGTTTTTGAAGGGACTTTTTCCATTTGATAGTCTTTCCTGCTCTGTCAAAGATTAGTTGATCATATAGTGATGGGTCCATTTCAGGGTTTTCTAATCTTTTCCATCAATGTATGTGTCTATTTTTTGCCAGTATCATCCTGTCTTGATGACTACAGCATTGTAATATAGCTTGATATGCAGAATTGTGATGCCTCCAGGTTTTTTTCTTTTTCAATATCTTTGGTTATTTGGGGTCTTTTGTGGTTCCATGATAATTTTAGAGTTATTTGTTCTAGCTCTGTGAAAAATGCTGGTATTATTTGACAGGAAATTGAATTATTTGCATTGAATGTCTAGATTGCTTTGGATAGTATTGTCATTTAACAATGATTTTTCTTTTGATCCATGTGCATGGAATATTTTTTCCATTTCTTTGTGTTTTCTTCAATTTCTTCCATAAATGTCCCAGACTTTTCAGAGTACAGATCTTGTACCTCTTTACTTAGGTTTATTTCTAGTATATTATGGTTTTGGTGTAATTTTAAATGGGATTGATTCCTTGATTTCTCTTTCTCCTGCTTCATTATTGGTGTATAGAAATGTAACAAATTTCTATATGTTGATTTTGTATGCTACAAATTTACAGGTTTATTGTAGCAGTTCTAGCGGGGTTTTTTTTGGTGGAGTCTTTAAGGTTTCTATATATGGTATAAAGTTCAACTCCAGAACTGAATAATCCTATTAAAAAGTGGCCACAAGACATGAATAAGCATTTTTCCAAATGTGACCTACAGATTGTCAGTAAACTCATGAAAAGATGGTCAACATCACTCCTCATCAGGGAAATATAAATCCAAACTACAATGAAATATCAACTCACACTGGTCAGAAAGGCTGAACTCAACAGCACAAGAAACAACAGGTGTTGGTGAGGATGCAGAGAAAGAGGATCCTTTTGGAGGTGCTGGTGGGAATGCACACTGGCACAGCCACTATGGAAAACAGCATGGAGGTTCCTTAGAAAGCTAAAAATACAACTACGTTACGATAGAACAAATGCACTACTAGGTATTTACCCAAAGGATACAAAAATGCTAATTTAAGGGAATTGTACCTCTCTGTTTATAGCAGCTATGTCACAAACAGCCCAGCTATGGAAACAACCGAGCCGAAGTATGCATTGATTGATGAATGGGTATAGAATACGTGGTATATCTACATAACCCCGTCCACGCACACTGGAATATTTCTCAGCCGTAAAAGGAATGACATTAGCTATTGTTAAGGACAGGGATGGGCCTAGAGAGTATTATATTTACGGAAATAAGTCAGAGAAAGACAAATATATGATTTCCTCCATATGTAGAATTTAAGAAACAACAAATGGGCAAAGGGACAAATAAGAGAGAAGAGGCAAACCAAGAAATAGGCGATTTTTTCAATGTTCACTTATTTATTTAGAGAGAGAATGGGAGGTGGGGCAGAGGCAGATGGGAAGAGAATCCCAAGGAAACGTCGTGCTGTCAGTGCAGAAACCAAAGTGGGGCTCGGTCTCAGGAATGATGAGATCAAGACAAGAGCCCAGATCAAGAGTCGTGGGCCTAACCCATGGAACCACGTAAGCCCCACGAAACAGATACTTAACTATAGGGGAAAAACTGATGGTTACCCTGGGGAGGGTGTGTGGAGGGATGGGGAGGTAGTTGATGGGGATTAAGGGGAGCGCTCGTCACGAACACTGGGTGCTGTATTGCAATGTTGAATCACTATATTTTACACCTGAAAGTAATAGTACATTGCATGTTAACTCTCACTGGAATTTGAAGAAAAACTCAAATAATGTATTTATAGTGCCTGCAAATGGCCATGTTGGCATACAGCCCATGAAGAAGCATTTATTGCAGAAAATATACTACCAGAAAGAATACCTAGACTATTTGAACTAAGGTATGTTCTTTTCCTTTCCCACCCCAGATCAGCAAGAAGAAACTCCAGTGCAAGTAACTGTGACTATAGGCATGTGCCACTGAGCCTGACTGCAACCTCCCCTCCAGACTGTTGTAGCCAATACACACGGTTCCCGGTGACCAGCTCCTGTTCAGAGGACTCTTTCCCAGAGGGACAGGATGTCAGTGACCCTAAGCTGTTTGCTGATGAGGCCAAGCCCCAGCAGGTGCCACTGAGATGTGCGACTCACTCATTGTTGGCAGCCCCACTCCCAGGAAGGAAGCTCTGCCCTGGGCACAGTCCACTAGGGATGCTGGGAACCTGATCACCCCAGACCTGACTTGTATGGCAGGAGTCTCATGCCACCAGGACAAGCAAGCCACAAGGCAGTGAAGCTGCCAGCCACCCCTAAACAGAGCCCTCAGTTTCCAAACTGTTTGGAATCCTGTTTGTCCCCGACACGCCCTGCAGCTGCAGACCTTTGCCCAGAGTATTGCCCAGGGTAAGGGGGACATGAAGCAATCCTCTAAATTAAGGAGCAAATCCGTTCCTATAGAACTGACTTCATTTCCAGCTAAGTGTGAGGAAGAAGGTCTGGGCCTCATGTTGTGGGAGAGTGAGGTGCAGGAGACAGATGGTTTCAGTGGAGGATTCCTAACCTACTCCCCCTCACCTGCAGGAGAGAGCCAGAGCCAGGGACAGTGGAGGCAACAGCTCCTGTCAGAACACATATCAGACTATGGTCTCAACTACTCTCCATTCAGAGGAGTCCGAGGTTGTAGGGTTCAGTCTGTGGAGACTCCATACATCAGAGGGTGGTTGAACATAGGAGTGCTGTCAAATGAAGCAGAGTATCTCATCCTGTGGTTTGGGAAAGAAAGAGATAAGGAATGTCCAACCAAACCACTGTCACCATGGTCTGGCTGTGTGAATGTCCCAGGTCACACCACCTCTGTAATTATGGGACTACCGCCCTTCCCTCCACATCATGTCTTTGAGTTTCACCTGATTTCAGGCGTCAGTAGTGTCACAGTTCTCTGGCAAAGCATCCCATTGATGGAAGTTTCGTAGTTGGTTTATTCCTTTATATTTAGAAAGACTTTTGCCTTATTCTGAGCTTCTAACACTAAGAAAGATGCTGTAAATATTTACACACCATTTATTTTTTGAGCATGGGATTTCATTCTTCAGGGACAAATACTCGGGAGTGGTATTTCCAGGTTCCTTTTTATGTCATCATGTATAATTTCATAAGCAACAGCCAACGGTTTTCCAGAGCTGGTGTTTGCTTGTCAATCCTTCCTGCATTGTTTGAGGCCCCACGTATGCTGGATGCTCACCTGGATGTTGTTGTCAGAGTTGTTCCTACCTGAGCCATTGGGATGTGTGTATAGGGCATCTGTTGCATTCTTGATTTGAATTTCCCTGACAGTCGATGGTGTGAAGAGTCTTCTCCAGTCAGTAACTAATGTGTCTATAACCTCAAGGATAGGATGTCTACTACACAAGGCTGTGCTTGTTTGATGGAGGTTTGTTTCCTTTTTTCCTATTGACTGTTGAGGGTTCTTAGCATATTCAAGATGCAGGTCCCTTGGTGGTTATGCAATTTGTGAATGTTGTCTCTTACTCTGTAACTTATCTTACTATTGGTATTCACGTGGGCAGATAAGCGGAATTGATTTTCACAAAGTCTATTTATACCATTTCTTTTTATGGGTCTTGTGTTCTTAGCTATAGTTTTCCTTTTCTTGATGATTGATTGCTTATGACTAATATTTTTTTAAAATGTTTATTCTTGATAGAGAGAGAGAGAGACAGAACGTGAGCGGGGAAAAGCAGAGAGAGAGGGAGACACAGAATCTGAAGCAGGCTCCAGGTTCTGAGCTGTCAGCATAGGGCCTGACAACGGGGCTCAAACCCTCAAATTGTGACACCGAGACCTGAGCTGAAGTGAGACACTTAACTGACTCAACCATCCAGGCACCCCACTGATTTCTTGACTTACAATGTAACTAAAAGTCTTGTTTTTTTTTCTGGTTTCTCTCAATGTTGACATGTTCCCTATATGGTCTCTGGTGACTTAGAGTTTTGTCGTTTGTTTTTAAATTTATAGACTCTAGCAAATCATTTTCGTGGCATGGTTTTTCCTAATATATGGAAATTAAGTGGAAATATAGGAAATTGAAGTTCAAATTTCACAAGAGTTGCCATTCTGTGCCTCTTTGGCCAGACTGCTCATCAGATTTGATAGATATGCTCCTGGGGTCCAAAAACACGTTTACCTTTTCAGGTGGTGGGCTTTCTATATGTCTCAGGAGCCGCTGAGCTCTGTGCACACAACTGCGTTCTTGACACAATTTTTCCTTCGCAATTCTATGTGAAACCCTCAAAATCCATTTTTTGCATTGCCAATTTTAGACACTTCATGAATAGAATGCATTGAAGCTCTTGTATCATTTCCTAAAATTATTTTACTCTTGCGTGTTTGGGACTGTAATTTTTCTTCTTCCTTCCAAGGGGAGCTCATATCTGCATTTGTGGAATTCTTCCAGGCTTCTCATCTCTTAATACTTTTCCAACGTGCTGTGCAATTTTTGACCAAATGAATACTTAGGTTTATTTGTACTCTACCACATTGGGTGATAGGAGCCGCGAGAGAGGCTGCATCATATGGGTTTTTTTTTTTGTCCCCTTGTATGTTACCTGTCATATTGAATGTTTATAGAGCATCTTGCCCCTCACTTTCATGAACCACTAACAGGGGACATGGTTCTCTTCAAGAGACAGGAAAGGAAGACAAGGGAGCTGAGAAAGCAAGTCGGGGAAGGAACCCCAGAGCTTCTCAGGAAGCGTCAACTGTCCACACTTTCCAGTTCTGCAGATGTGGGTCCCTGCTGAGGCCCAACCTGGGTTCTTGTGCAGGTGTCTGGACAAGCTGCCCATGATGTGTGGGCACAGGGGAGTTGGGAAGGGCAGCTGTGGTTTGAATTCCAGCCCACCTGGCACTGCTGTGAAAATTCATGAGTATGTTAATTTATGTCCACCATCAGTTAGGGATATAATGAGTAAATGCAAGACGTTAGACTCACTACCTTAGATTCCATGTTCATGACAATTTGTGACAACAATTCTCCCTTCCTTTTTTCCACTTTTTAAATTTTTCAAGTTTGTGTTTAAATATTTGTTAGTTAACATATTGTGTAATATTAATTTCAGTAGAATTTATTGGTTCATCACTTACATTAACACCCAGTACTCATCACAACACGTGGCCTCCTTAATCCCCAACACCCATTATCCCATCCACCACACACGTGCCCTCCAGCAACCCTCAGTTTGGTCTTTAACCTTAGAGGTTTTTTTTTTTTTTATGATTTCTTGCTCTTTTTCCCCTTCCCCTAGATCTAAATTCCCCATAGGAGGAAATCATATGGTGTTTGTCATCTTTGACTGACTTACTCTGCTTAGCATGATACCCTGTAGCTGCATCAACATCTTTGCAAATCCAAGATTTCATTCTTTTTTATGACTGAGTAATATGCCATTCTATACATATAGCAGATTAATCACATGGTGGACTTTTGGTCTCTTTCCTCAGTTTGGCTGTCATAGTTAATGCTGCTGTACACATTGGGGTGCATGTACTTCCTCAAATCAGAAGTTTTGTATGCTTTGGATGAATTCCTAGTAGAGCAATTGCTGGAGTGGAAGGTTGTTTAATTTTTAGTTTTTAAACTGTTTTCTGGAATGGTCCGGGCACTTTGCATTCCCACCAAGAGTGTAAATGGGTTCCCTTCTCTCCTCATCCTCATCAATATCTGTTGTTTCCTGAGTTGTTAATTGTAGCCATTCTGACAGGTGTGCAGTCATCTCTCATTGTAGTTTTGATTTGTAATTCTCTGATGATGAGTGATGTTGAGCATATGTTCGTCTGTGTCGGTTAGCCATCGGAATGCTTTGTTTGGAAAAGTATCTCCTCATGTCTTCTGCCCATTTCTCCACTGGAGTCTTTGTATTTTGGGTGTTGAGTTTGAGAAGTTTTTTCAATAGATTTTGGATAGTAAGCCTTTATCAGATATGTGGTTTGCAAATACCTTTTTAATTTCTGTAGAATGCCTTTTAGATTAGTTGATTGTTTCTTTAGCTGTGCAGAAGGTTTTTGTTTGGATGAGGTCCCAGTAGTTCAAGTTTGCTGTTGTTTCCCTTGCCTCTCAAGACATGTCTAGTAAGAAGTTGCTATGTCTGAAGTCCAGGAGGTTGCTGCCTGTGTTCTTCTCTAGGATTTGATGGTCTCCTGTCTCACATTTAGGTCTTTCACCCATTTGGATTTATTTTGTGTATGGAGTAAGAAAGTGGTTCAGTTTCATTCTTCTGCATGTTCTGGTCCAGTTTTCCCAACACCCTCTGTTGACAAGGCTGTCTTTTTTCCCATTACATAGTCTTTCCTACTTCATCCAAGATGAGGTGGCCATACATTTGTGAGTCCATATCTGGGTTTACTCTTCTGTTCTCTTGATCTATGTGTCTCTTTTGTGCTTGTAGCTTACTGTCTTGATAAGTACAGCTTGTAATACAGCATGAAATCCATAGTCATGAAGTCTCCCGTTTCTTTGTGTAGCATAGACATTTCAACACTACTTGCTCCTTAAATCCATGAACATTGAAGGTGTTTCCACTTCCTTGTGTCATCCTCAGTTTCTTTCACCGTTTTTAGAGTCTTCAGAGTATAGATATTTTAACTTTTTAGGTATCCTATTATATTTGGTGCAATTGTAAACGGGATGGATAGTTTTTTTATTTTTCTTTCTGTTTCTTCATTATTGCTGTGGAGAAATGCAGCCGATTTCAGTATGTTGATACTGTATCTTGTGACTTTGCTGAATTTGTGTATCAGTTCTTGCAATATTTTGGTGGAGTCTTGAGTTTTTTATATAGAGTGTCATGTCATCTGTGAAGAGGGAATGTTTGACTTCTTCTTTTCCAACTTGTATGCCTTTATTTTTTGTTGTCTGTTTTTGAGGATAAGACTTCCACTGCTGTATTAAGTAGAATGATGGGTGTGGACATCCCTCTTGCGTTCCTGACAGTAGAGGAAAAGGTTTTTTTTCCCCACTGAGGATATTAGCTGTGGGGTTTTCATGTACGGACTTTATGATGTTGAGGTGTGTTTCCTCTACCCCTTGTTGAGGGTTTTATCAAGAAAGGATGCTGTACTATGTCAATTTTTTTTGCATCTATTGAGAGGGTCATATCATTCGTATCCTTTCTCTGATTGATGGTATGTATTACATTGATTTATTTGTGACTATTGAACCACCCTTACAGCCAAGGAATAAATCCCACCTGGTCACGTTAAAGGATCCTTTTAATGTGTTGTTGGATTCAATTTGCAAGTATTTTCTTTCTTTTTTGTAACGTTTATTTATTTTTGAGACAGAGAGAGACAGAGCATGAATGGGGGAGGGTCAGAGAGAGGGAGACACAGAATCTGAAACAGGCTCCAGGCTCTGAGCTGTCAGCACAGAACCTGACACGGGGCTCGAACTCACGGACTGCAAGATTACGACCTGAGCCAAAGTTGGACGCTTAACCGACTGAGCCACCCAGGCGCCCCTGCAAGTATCTTCTTGACAATTGTTGTATTCTTGCTCATTAGGGCTAGTGGCATGTAAGTCTCATTTTTAGTGGGGTTTAATCTGGTTTGGAACCGTGATCATACTCATCTTATAGAATGAATTTGGAAGTTTTCTTTCCATTTCTATTATTTGGAACAGTTTGTGAAGACAGGAATTTTCTATTCTACTTAAAAAGAATATTTTACACTCTTCTTAAATATCTGGTAGAATTCACCTGTGAACCTATCTGGCCCTGGATTTTTGTGTGTCAGTAGATTTTTGATTAATGATTCAATTTCTTTGCTCATTATCAGTCTGTTCACGTTTTCTATTTCTTCCTTTTTCAGTTTAGGTAGTTTACATTATTCTGGGAATTTATCCATTTCTTCCAGATTGCCCAATTTGTTGGCATATAAATCTCCAAACTATTTTCTCATAGTTGTATTTCTGTGGTGTCAGTCGCGATGTCTCCTCTCAAATTCTGATTATATTTACTTTCGTCCCTTCTCTTTTGTTTTTGCCAAGTCTGCCCATGGGTTTATCATTTTTATTTATTCTTACAAAAACCAACTTATAGTTTCATTCATCTGTTCTACTGTTTTTCTTTGTTTCTATATCATTTATTTCTGCTCTAATCTTTTTTGTTTACCTGTTCCTGCTGGCTTTAGGGTTCATTTGTTGTTCTTTTTCTAGCTCCTTTAGTTGTAACGTGGTTGTGTGTTTGAGACCTTTCTTCTTTCTTGAGTTTGGCCTGTACTGCTATATATTTCACTCTTCCATCAACTTTGCTGCATCCAGATGGTTTGGAACTGGCATGTTTTCATTTTCATTTGCTTCCATGTATTTTTTTATTGCTTCTGTAATTTCCTGAAAATCTCATTCCGCTTTTACTACAATGTTCTTTAACCTAATGTATTGGCAGTGTTGCTCAAATTTTTCTTGTGGTCGACTTCAAGTTTCATAGTGTTGTGGTTTGAAAATACGCATGGAATGATCTCAGTCTTTTTGTACTTGTAGAGGGCTGATTTGTGACGTAGTATGTGATCTGTTCTGGAGAATGTTCCATGCGCACTCAAAAACAATGTGTATTCTGGTGCTTTAGGATGGAATGTTGTGAATATATCTGTTAAGTCCATTCAGTCCATGTGTCTTTCAAAGCCATTGTTTCCTTATTGATTTTCAGCTTAGATTGTCTTTCCATTGTTGTAAGTGGAGTGTTAACGATCTCTATTATTACTATTGTCTATTAACAATGAGTTTCTTTATGTTTCTTATTAATTGAGTTATATATTTCAGTGCTTACATTTTTGGGGTATAAATATTTAAAGCTTCAGATCTTCTTGTTGGATAGACCCCTTTATGATGATATACTGCCTTCCTGATCTCTTGTAACAAACTTTGGTTTGAAAACTGGGTAGTGTGATATGAGTGTGGTACTACAACTTTCTTTTGACGTCCATTAGTATGATAAATTGTTTACCCTCCCCTCACTTTCAATCTACAGGTGTTTTAGGTTGAAAATGAGTCAATAGTGTGCAGTGTATAGAAGGATCTTGTATTTGTTTTTATCCATTCCGGTATCCTATGTCTTTTGATTGGAGCATTTTGCCCATTTACATTCACAGTAATTATTGATAGATATAAACTTAGTGCCATAGTGTTACCTCCAAAGTCATTGTTTCTGGAGATTTTCTCTGTTTATTTCTAGTCTTTGTTACTTTTAGTCTTCCTTTCCCACTCAAAGGGTCCCCTTTAATTTCTCACAGGGCTGATTTAGAGACCATGAACTCCTTTGGTTTTTGTCTGGGAAATTCTATCACTCCTTGTATCTGAATGACTGCCTTACTGGAGAAAGTATTCTTAGCTGCAAAATTTTCAATTGCGCATGTTGAGGATATGATGCCACTCCCTACTTGCATGAAGGTTTCTGTAGAGACATCTGCCATAGTTTTTTTTTAATCTTCCCTTGTTAGTTAGCAACTTCTTTTGTGTTGATGCTTTTATGGTTTTTCTTTATCTGGATATTTTGCCATTTTCCTATGACATGTCTCAGTGTTGGCCTGCCTTTTTTTTTTATTTTTTATTTTAATGGGTGTTCTCTTTGCCTCCTAGATGTGGATGTCTGTTTCCTTCCCCAGCTTGTGGAAATTTTCACTATAATTCACTCAGCTAAATTGTATCCCCTTTTTCTCCCTCTTATTCTTTTGGGACTCTTTCAAAAGAATGTTATTACAGTTTATGGAGTTGCTGATTTCCCTAAGTGTATGTTTGTGATGCAATATTTTAATTTTCCTCATCTTTCCAGCTTCATCTCCCCCATACTTTTATCTTCTATGTCCCTTCCTCATTCATCTGCTTCTTTCAGCCTTGAGGTCATTATATCCAATCAGTTTCACATCTCGGTTACAACATTTAAAATTTCATCCTGACTAGTTTTTAGGTCTCTTCTGTTTGCAGTATGCGTATCTTTCATGTCTCATACATTTTCCTCAAGCACAGCTAGTATCCTTATGATACTTTTTGAAAATCCTGTTTCATTATGAGAGTTTTCAGAAATTCTGTTTGAGGCACATTAGTTTATGTGTTTTAATTATATCCCTCACAATGACCTTTCATCATTTTTTCTTTTAGGATGAGTTCCTCCATCATGTTGTTGTCTATGTCTCTGCCTTCTTAAATGTTTTAGAAAATCCTGTTATCTTTTCTGCTTCTAGGGTAGTATCTTTATTGAGCAGTGTTCACATACTGTCCAGGGCCTGACACTTCATGAAGCATTTGTTTTATGTTCCGTGGCACTGTGCTGTCGTGTTTTGGCTGCTCTGTCCCTCAGGACAGTCCTCTGCAGAGTTTCTTCTTGCCTACAGTGGCGAGTGTTGGACCTTGTCCCCAGTGTTGTGAGTTTTAACTAGGTGAGTTTGGTCTGCTTGTTAAAAGAGGCTAATTCCTATCTCCCCTAGAGGTGAGGATATGCGTCACTGTATGATCAGCTGACTTGGTGCGTGTGGGGGCTTACGGTGGTCTTTGGAGGAAGGGGTGCAGTGGTGGTCTGGTTGCCAGGCACTCTTTCCTAGTAAGCAAGCACTTGATGGGGGCTGGAGTAGGTGGAGCTTGGTGTTAGTGGCTCAGCTTGCACTGGGGATACTGTGCTGCTGAGTGAAATCTGTCCATGCTGATTGGTGGGAGGAAATATTGGCATCAGCTCCCTCTCTAGTCCCTGGAGTTGGAGTTCCCAGCCTCCCCTGTTCAGGAAGCTCTCACACAGAGAGAACACTTGTGGGTCACAGGCTTCCATCAGAATTTCTTTCACCCTGTCTGCGTCCAAGCCATTGGCCCATCTGGTGGCACAGGGCTCTTATGTTTTATCTCAGGAGCTCTAGCTGGGTTTGAAAACTCCAAATTGTGTGAACTCAATATGACAGGGACCCCACTGATCCTCTGGGAGAGGGTCTTGATGTGCTGTGCCTGGAGCTGATTTACCCCAGATGGGCAGCTGCATCAATACTAGGGGCTTGGAGTGCATGGTGAAGAACAACCAGAAGACAGCGTCCAGCTAGCTGCTCTCAGAAGAGGCTCCTCTGCTAATGATCAGGGAACTTTAATGGTGCCTGTCAGCTCTCCTGTCCTATGAGAGGCAATGCCCCGTCTCCCAAATGCACTCCACGAAGGGTATTTTCTCTCCCCATGCGACCTAGGGAATACTCAGACCACAGTTCCCCTTATGGGCCTCTGCCCTCCTCCACAGGAGCACTGCTGTGCCCACCAGACTCCACCCCAATGATGGGATTGACTTTTAAATCTTCAGTCTTTGAGCTCCACGTTCACAGGAGGTTGACTTGTCATGATTAACTTTATAGGTTATCTTGACTGTGTCATGGGTGCCCAGATTCACCACTGTTTCTGTGGATGTCTGTGATGTGTTCCAGAAGAGATTGGCATTTCCATCCATGGTTTCTTTCTGCCTGGGCACCACCCATTCCATTAAGTTTGTGAATAGAATCTGATGCAGATGGAGGATGAATTCCCTCATTTTTACTTCCCATGTGCTTGTTTGAACTGGAATATTGGTCTTCTCTGGCCCTTTTTCTGAGAGTTACATCACCATCTCTCCACGTTCTGAGACTAGACACTAGTCAGAATCAGACAAGAATTACGTCACTGGTTTTCCTGGGTCTTCAGCTTGTAACAGTAGATCATGGGACTTCTCAACATATTTAGTTATGGAAACCAATGACCTTTGGGTTGTGTTCTTCAGGGGAATCTTAACTAATACATGGAGATTGTTTGTCTCTCCTTTAGAGTAATTGAATAAAGCTGTAGCTCATTTAAAGTCCTGAGTAGTAAAGGGATATGAAGAAAATGTCACGTTGTTTGACTGGGACAAGGGCTGGGTGAGGATAAGGAGGAGCTGTGGGATCCTGTGGTCCTGGCTGCACAGGGAGCGCATCTGGGAATCCTGTAAATGTGCAGCTGTTGTGCCTCAGGAAATCTGTAATTCACTCATGTTGAGGGACCGGAGTAAGCAAGTGCAAACAACTGTGTCTTTGTGCATGTTAGTCTAGTTTCCCTATGACAACCCAGTTGCTTATTCAGAGAGTTAATAGTAAACACAGAATCATATAACCAGGGAGGCTCCCTGGGGAAACTGCTGTGTGGAGAGGAAGCCCCAGACCCTGACAGGAAACCTGATTGTAACCTCCATCTGCACCTGCGCCTGGGAACACAAAGGAGAATTGTGCATAGTGTGCGCCCCCTGGTGGTGCTGATCCCTTCCAGCAGGGAGGTTTGTGTCTGGGCTCCCAGTGATGTCCCCTCACTGTGTCTTTCGCACAGTAATATGTGGCCGTGTCGTCGGTCTTGAGGTTGTTCATCTGCAGATACAGCGTGTTCTTGGCGTTGTCTCTGGAGATGGTGAATCGGCCCTTCACGGAGTCTGCGTAGCCTGTGCTACTTCCATCACTATAAATGCCTGCGACCCACTGCAGCCCCTTCCCTGGAGCCTGGCGGACCCAGTGCATTCCATAGCTACTGAAGGTGAATCCAGAGGCCACACAGGTGAGTCTCAGGGACCCCCCCGGCTTCACCAGGTCTCCCCCAGACTCCACCAGCTGCACGTCACACTGGACACCTGCAGACACAAGACATGTTGGTCAGGAAACTGTCACACATCCACTGTCTCACTCATATCCATTCACAGACTCAGTGTCCCTCGTTCACCATGAATTACCTTTTAAAAGAGCAACCAGGAACACCCAGCCCAGCACAAACTCCATGGTGAGGTGTGTGTGTTCTGTGCTGATCACAGAATGGGAACACCTGGGACTCCCGGGGCTGGGGCTCGTCTCCCAGCTGCACGGTCGGGCTGGGTTGGTTTTATCAGCACAGAGAGGGCCCCATTTGCATGTCCTCCGACATATATATCAAGCTCCAGACTTAGGTTTGATTGTGTAAAAGTGAATGACAGGGTTAGGGATGCACTTCTACATTAGTTTGTGTGGATGGCGGTGTGACAATATGAAGAATTCTTTTTTTTTTTCAGTTTTGGATTTTTACCTTTATTAATGGAGGCTTCGCATAATCTTTAAGAAACATTTACCTCAACAGCATGATCACGCAATATTTTCTCTTAAAATATTTTAATTTTTTTATTATCAGTATTTATTTTTAGTTTTAAAAATTAACATCGAAATTAGTTATTATATAGTGCAACAATGATTTCAGGAGTAGATTCCTTAGTGCCCCTTACCAGTTTAGCCCATCCCCCCTCCCACAACGCCTCCAGTAGCCCTCTGTTTGTTCTCCATATTTATGAGTCTCTTATGCTCTGTCCCCTCCATGTTTTCATGTTATTTTGGTTTCCCTTCCCTTATGTTCATCTGTTTTGTCTCTTAAAGTCCTCATATGAGTGAAGTCATATGAGTTTTGTCTTTCTCTGACTGACTCATTTCACTTCGCATAATACCCTCTAGTTCCATCCACATAGTTGCAAATGGCAAGATTTCACGCTTTTTGATTGCCAAGTATTACTCCACTGTATATATTTACCCCTTCTTCTTTATCCATTCATCCATCGATGGACATTTGGCTCTTTCCATACTTTGGCTATTGTTGATAGTGCTGCTATAAACATGGGGGTGCATGTGTCCCTTTGAAACAGAACACCTGCGTCCCGTGGATAAATGCCTAGTAGTGCAATTGCTGGTTCATAGGGGAGTTGTATTTTTAGTTTTTTGAGGAATCTCCATACAGTTTTCCAGAGTGGCTGCACCATCTTGCATTGCCCCCCAAAATGCAAAAGAGATCCTCTCTCTGCATCCTCGCCAACGTCTGTTGTTGCCTGAGTTGTTAATGTTAGCCATTCTGACAGGTGTCAGGTAGTATCTCATTAGGGTTTTGATTGGCATTTCCGTGATGATGAGTGATGTGGAGCATTTTTTCATGTGTCGGTTGGCCATCTGGACGTCTTCTTTGGAGAAGTGTCTATTCATGTCTTTTTCCCGTTTCTTCACTGGATTGTGTTTTGGGTGTTGAGTTTGATAAATTCTTTATAGATTTTGGATACTAACTCTTTATCTGAGATGTCATTTGCAAGTATCTTCTCCCATTCTGTCAGTTGAATTTTAGTTTTGCTGATTGTTGCTTTCACTGTGCAGGAACTTTTGATTTTGATGAGGTCCCAGTAGTTCATTTTTGCTTTTGTTTCCCTTGCCTCTGGGGACGTGTTGAGTAGGAAGTTGGTGTGGCCAAGATCAAAGATGTTTTTGCCTGCTTTCTGCTCGAGGATTTTGATGGCTTCCTGACTTACATTGAGGTCTTTCATCCATTTTGAATTTTATTTTTGTGTATGGTGTAAGAAAGTGGTCCTGGTTCATTCTTCTGCCTGTCGCTGTCCAGTTTTCCCAGCACCACCTGCTGAAGACACTGTCTTTATTCCATTGGATAGTCTTTCCTGCTTTGCGAAAGATTAGTTGGCCATACATTTGTGGGTCCATTTCTGGATTTCGTATTCTGTTCCATTGATCTGAGTGTCTGTTCTTGTTTTTTTTTATTGTTTTTGGCATTTATTTATTACTTTTCAGAGACAGAGACAGAGCATGAGCGGGGGAGTGTCAGAGAGAGAGGAAGACACAGAATTCCAAGCAGGCTTCAGGCTCTGAGCTGTCGGCACACAGCCTGATGTGGGACTCTAACTCACGAACTGCCAGATCGTGACCTGAGTCAAAGTCGGATGCGTAACAGACTGATCCACTCAGATGCCCCTGAGTGTCTGTTCTTGTGCCATTACCATACTGTCTTGATGATTACAGCTTTGAAGTACAGCTTGAAGTGTGGGATTGTGATGCCTCCTGCTTTGGTTTTGTTTTTCAAGATCGCCTTGGCTATTCGGGGTCTTTTCTGTTCCATACAAATTTTAGGATTATTTTTTCTAGCTCTGTGAAAAATGCTGGTGTCACTTTGATCGGGATTGCATTGAATATGTAGATTGATTTTGGTAGTATTGGCATTTTAACAATATTTGTTCTTCCTATTCAGGAGCATGGAATCTTTTTCCATATTTTGTCTTCTTCAATTTCTTTTATAAGCTTTCTATAGTTTTCAGTGTAAAGATTTTTCACCTCTTTGGTTAGATTTATTCCTGGGTATTTTATGGTTTTTGTGCTACTGTAAATGGGATAGATTCCTTGATTCCTCTTTCTGTTGCTTCATTGTTGGTGTATAGGAATGCAACCGATTTCTCTGTGTTGATTGTATATCCTGCCACTTTGCTGAATTCATGAATCAATTCTAGCAGTTTTTTGGTGGGGTCTTTTGGGTTTTCCATATAGAGTATCATGACATCTGTGAAGAGTGAAAGTTTGACCGCCTCCTGGCTGATTTGGATGCCTTTTATTTATTTGTGTTTTCTGATTGCAGAGGCTATGTCTTCCAATACTATGTTGAATAAAAGTGGCGAGAGTGGACATCCCTGTCTTGTTCCTGACCTTAGGGAGAAAGCTCTTAGTTTTTCCCCATTGAGGATGATATTAGCATTGGGTCATTCGTAGATGGCTTTTATGATCTCGAGGTATGGTCCTTCTATCCCTACTTTCTTGAGGGTTTTTATCAAGAAAGGATGTTGTATTTTGTCAAATGCTTTCTCTGCATCTATGGAGAGGATCATATGGTTCCTGTCCTTTTATCAATGTTATGAATCACGTTAATTGTTTTACAGATATTGAGCCAGCCCTGCATCTCAGGTATAAATCCCACTTGGTCGTGGTGAATAATTTTTTAATGTATTATTGTTTCCGGTTGGATAATATCTTGTTGAGGATTTTTGCATCCATGTTCATCAGGGAAATTGGTGTATAGTTGTCTTTTTAAGTGTTGTCTCTGTCTGTTTTTGGAATCAAGGTAATGCTGGCTTCATAGAAAGAGCTGGGAAGTTTTCCTTCCATTTCTATTTTTTGGAACACCTTCAAGAGAATAGGTGTTAACTCTTCCTTAAATGTTTGGTAGAATTCCCCTGGAAAGCCATCTGGTCCTGGACTATTGTCTTTTGGCAGATTTTTGATTACTAATTCGATTTCCTTACTGGTTAGGGGTCTGTTCAAATTTTCTATTTCTTCCTGTTTCAGTTTTGGTAGTGTATATGTTTCTTGGAATTTGTCCATTTCTTCCAGATTGCCCATTTTATTGGCATATAATTGCTCATAACTTTCTCTTATTACTGTTTTTATTTCTGTTGTGTTGGTTGTGATCTCTCCTCTGTCATTCTTGATTTTATTCATTTGGGTCCTTTCCTTTTTCTTTTTGATCAAACTGAATAGTGGTTTATCAATTTTGTTAATTCTTTCAAAGCACCAGCTTTTAGTTTCATTGATCTGTTCTACTGTGTTTTGGTTTCAATAGCACTAATTTCTGCTCTAATCTTTATTATTTCCTGCCTTCTGCTGGTTTTGGGTTTTATTTGCTGTTTTTTTTCCAGCTCTTTAGTCATAAGGTTAGGTTGTGTATCTGAGATCTTTCTTCCTTCTTTAGGAAGGCCTGGATTGCTATATACTTTCCACTTATGACCGCCTTTGCTGCATCCTAGAGGTTATCATTGTGGTGTTATCATTTTCATTGACTTCCATATACTTTTTAATTTCTTCTTTAACTGCTTGGTTAGCCCATTCATTCTTTAGTAGGTTCTTCAGTCTCTAATTATTTGTTACCTTCCCAAATTTTTTTCCTGTGGTTGATTTTGAGTTCATGGCATTGTGGTCTGAAAATATACATGGTATGATCTCGATCTTTTTGTACTTACTTAGGGCTGATTTGTGTCCCAGTATATGGTCTATTCTGGAGAAAGCTCCATGTGCACTGGAGAGAATGCATATTCTGTTGCTTTAGGATGAAATGTTCTGAATATATTTGTTAAGTCCTTCTGGTCCAGTGTGTCATTGAAAGCCATTGTTTTCTTGTTGATTTTTTGATCAGGTGATGTGTTCATTATTGTGAGTGAGGTGTTGAAGTCTCCTACTATTATGGTATTCTTATAGGTGAGTTTCTTTATGTTTCTGATTAATTGATTTCTATATTTGGGTGCTCTCACAATTGGCGCATAAATGGTTACAATCGTTAGGTCTTCTTGGTGGATAGACCCTTTGATTATGAATGATGTAATGCCATTCTGCATCTCTTGATGCAGTCTTTATTTTAAAGTCTAGATTGTCTGATATCAATATGGCTACTCCGGCTTTCTTTTGTTGAACATTAGCATGATAGATGGTTCTCCATCCCCTTATTTTCAATCTGGAGGCGTCTTTAGGTCTAAAGTGGGTCTCTTGTAAAAAGCGTATAGATGGATCTTGTTTTCTTCTCCATTCTGTTACCCTATGTCTTTTGATTGGGGCATTGAGTCCATTGACGTTTAGAGTGAGTACTGAAAGATATGAGTTTATTGCTATTATGATGCTTGTAGAGTTGGAGTTTATGGTGGTGTTCTTTGGTCTTTCTAATCTTTGTTGATTTTGGTATTTATTTATTTATACAGATAATATTTTCATCTTTTCTCCCCTCAGAGAGTCTCCCTTAAAATTTCTTGCCGGGCTGGTTTAGTGGTCACAAACTCATTTAATTTTTGTTTGTATCGGAATCTTTTCATGTGCCTTCTATTTTGAATGACATCCTTGCTGGATACAGAATTCTTGGCTGCATATTTTTCTGATTTAGCACACTGAATACATCCTGCCACTCCTTTGTGGCCTGCCAAGTTTCTGTGGATAGGTCTGCTAAACCTGATCTGTCTTCCCTTGTAAGTTATGGACTTTGTTTCCCTGTTGGTTTTATGATTCTCTCCTTGCCTGAGTACTTTGTCAATTTGACTATGATGTGCCTTGTTGATGGTCGGTTTTGGTGGAATCTAATTGGAGTCCTCCGTGTTTCCTGGATTTTGATGTCTGTGTCTTTGCCCAGGTTAGAAAAGATTTCCGCTATGATTTGCTCACATAACCCTTTCACCCCTATTTCTCTCTTCCACTTCTGGGACCCCTGTGATTCTCATGTTGTTCCTTTTTAATGAGTCACTGATTTCTCTAATTCTTAAATCTTGCTCTTTTGCCTTAATCTCCCTCTTTTTTTCTGCTTCATTATTCTCTATAAGGTTGTCCTCTATCAAGCTGATTCTCTGTTCTGCCTAATCTATCTGTGCTACCGCTGCATCCATCTGTGATTGCAGCTCAGTTATAGCATTTTAAATTTCATTCTGGCTATTTTTTACTTCTTTTATCTCTGCAGAAAGAGATTCTAATCTATTTTTGACTGCAGCTAGTATTCTTATTATTGTGATTCTAAATTCTGGTTCAGAAATCTTGCTTATATCTGTGTTGGTTAAATCCCTGGCTGTCGTTTCTTTGTGGTCTTTCTTTTGGGGTGAATTCCTTCGTTTTGTCATTTTGAAGGGAGAAAAGGAATTAATGAGGTCGCAAAAGTGAAATAAAAAGATAAAATTACAAAAATATTAAAATTAAAAATTAAACACACGGAAGCAAATTGAATGGAATATGCTAGATCCTAGGTGTGTTTTGTTCTGGGTGTTGAAATTGGTTTGACAGAGAAAAATATGGGAGGGGGAGAAAAAAAAGGAAATAATTAGAGAATTTGAAAAAATGAATACACTGAAGTAGACTGAAATGAGAGGATGGGAGTAAAATATAGTTTGAAAAAATATAAAGAAAAGTAAAGAATATAATAGAAAAAATAAAGAAAAATATTTTTAATAAAAATTAAAAATAAATGTGATAATTTTCTTTTTCTGTATTCTAGAAAAAAGAGAGGAATCAAAAAAGAGAAAAAAGATAAAAAAAGTAAAAAAAGGAAATCATTTGAAAATTCAAAAAGTGAATACACCATAGTAGACTAAAATAAAATGATGGAAGTAAAATAGAATTTGAGAAAATTTATATAAAAGCAATCAATATAGTAAAAAAATTAAAATATTTTTAATAGAAATTGAAAGTAAAATCAAGTTTTTCTCATTTTGCATTCCAGAAAAACTACAGAAACAAAGAAGAGAAAAAAAGAAAAAGAAAGAAAAAATAAAAAGGAAATTGTTTGGAAATTTGAAAACGAGAATACACTGACGTAGGGTAAAATAAAATGATGGAAGTAAAATAGAACTTTTACTAAAATTCAGAAATGTAAAAAATATAGTAATAAAAATTAAAGAAAATATTTTTAATAATAATTGATAATAAAAATAATTTTTTCTGTTTCTACATTCAAGAAAAAGAAAAGCGTAAAAGAGAGAAAGAAAAAAAAGAAAAATTGACTAGATGAATCGGCTAACAGATTGAAGTAGGACTGAAATTACTTCCTTATCCCCTAGATGTCAGTCTATGTAGCTCTTTATAGTCCATAAAGTAAGTGGCAGTGAGACTTGTATTCCTGAAGAGCCCTGTTGGCCCAGTTGGGCGGGGTTCAGTGTAATGGCTCTGCTGTCCACTAGATGGCGCTTTTAGGCTCCTGGGGTGGATTGTTGCGGTGCTTGTAGGTGCGAATGCACATGCGCGGGAGAAGTGAAAATGGCGCCACTCAGGTATCCAGTCTCTTCTCCTGGATCAGCAATCGGGCACCCATCCTCTGTCTTCAGCCCTTGTCCACTCCCTGCTCCTTCACTCTCCGTGACCAGGCCCGAGGCCGCACCTCTGTCCCAAGTTTTGTCACAGACGCGGCTGTTTTCCCCGGTCCCTTACGTCCAAAGGACCACGGCTTTGACCTGTTCTGCCCCTCTGTGGGAGGGTCTCACCAAGCAATGTCCGAATGAGCAATGGCCGAGTATCAGCAGCACCTAGGAACGCTTGCTGGACCCTGTTGTTGTCAGTGCCCCGAGACTTTGGCCAGGTGCCAGCCCGCCCCAGAAAAAATTCGCAAGAGAGTGTAGCAGCAGCGTTTCATGGATTATGGAAAATCACAACACACGTCTGGCATCAGGCTTCACCCTAAACGACCTTGTTCCAGCAGCAGCGAATGTGGCCGTTTTCCGGGGTCTGCTGGGACCAGAGGGCTTTGGCAGTCTCCTCCAAATGTCCTTCCAGCAGTGCAACTGCCTCTCCCGGTGTGGCCTGAGAACATCCCGGACCCCACTCTGTTCCTGGGATTCTCCCTTCCCACCAGAGCACCTCCAGGTATCGAGCTGTGGAGTTGCAGCCTTTGCACTCCCCTTGTTTACAGTCTTAGTGGAATTTACATACTCTCCTTTCTCCTTTCTCCCTTTTTAGTTGAGTCCCTGTGGCTGTTTCCAATTTTCCACGTTCTCTCCAGCTGCTTTTGGGGAGGGGTGCTTTTCCTTTATTCTCCCCCACTCCCCAGTCTCCGTCCTCTCTCCGCCTGCAAAAGCACCTCCCTTCCTGCAGCTTCGTGCTCCCCAAGGTCCCCTCTCCACGCCACGTACTTGTTGAATTCTGTGGTTCAGGTTGTGCAGATTGTTGTGTTAATCCTCAATCAGTTTTCTAGGTGTGTAGGATGGTTTAGTGTTGGTCTGGCTGTATTTCATGGACGCGAGACACACAAAAGTCTTCCATGTTGTTCCGCCATCTTGTCTCCTCCCCCATTGACTGCCTAATTTTCATTTGAACATTTGAGGATATTATGCCACTCCCTTCTTTCCTGCAGGTTTCTGTGGACACTTCTGCCATAATCTTTTATCTTCCTGTATTCATTAGCAAACTGTTTTGTCTTCATGTTTATAGGTTTTTTTAATCTGTGTATTTTGTGAGTTTTACTATGTTATGTCTCAGAGTCAGCCTGCTTTTTTTTTTTTTAATTTTAATGGGAGTTCTCTGTGACTCATAGATGTGGACGTCTGTTTCCTTCACCATTTAGTGGAAATTTTCCACTCTAATGCGCTCAGACAAAACTTCTCCCCTTTTTTCTCCCTCTCTTCTTCTTCTGGGACTCCTTTGAAAATAATTTTATTACACTTTATGGAGTTGCTGATTCCCTAAGTATACGTATGTGATGCAATGTTTTAATTTTCCTCTTCTTTCCTGCTTCATTTCTCACAAAATTTTATCTTCCATGTCATTTACTCATTCATCTGCTTCTTTCTGCCTTGAGTTCATTATATCCAATCAGGTTCACGTCTCGGTTACAGCATTTTAAAAAATTTCAGCCTGACTGGGTTTTAGGTCTTTTCCATCTGTAGTCAGGGTATTCTCATGTCTTCTAGGCTTTCTCAAGCATAGCTAGTATCCTTATGATAGTTTTTAAAAGTTCAGTTTCCTTATGATAGGTATTAAATTCTGTTTGAGGCTTATTATTTATATGTGTTTTAATTATATCCCTGGCAATGTCCTTTATGGCTTTTTCTTTTGGCATGAATTCCTCCATCACTCTGTATGTCCATGTCTCCGCTTTTTTTTTTTTAACATTTTATTTTTATTTTTGAGACAGAGAGAGACAGAGCATGAATGGAGGAGGGTCAGAGAGAGGGAAACACAGAATCTGAAACAGGCTCCAGGCTCTGAGCTGTTAGCACAGAGCCCGACGCGGGGCTCAAACTCACGGACCGCGAGATCATGACCTGAGCCGAAGTCGGCTGCTTAACCGACTGAGCCACCCAGGTGCCCCTCTCCGCTTTCTTAAGTGTTTTAGGAAAATCCTGTTATGTTTTCTGCTTCTAGAGTAGTGTCTTTTTTGAGAAATGTTTACATACTGTTGACAACCTGACATTCTGGAAGCATTTCTTGCATGTGCTGTGTGCACTGTGCTGTCATGTATTGGCTGCTCTGTCCCTGAGGTCAGTCCTCTGCAGAGTTCTCCTTGCCTCCAGGGGAGAGTTTTTCAACTTTGTCCATAGTGTTGTGAGTTTTAACTAGGTGAGTTTGGTCTCCTTATTAAAAGAGGCTAATTCCTATTTCCCCTACAGGTGAAGGTATGCCTCACTATATGGTCAGTAGACTTGGGGCCTGTGGGGGTATATGGTGGTCTTTGGAGGGAGGGGTGCAATGGTGGTCTGGGTTGTAGGCACTCTTTCCCTAGTAAGGAAGCACCTGAGGAAGGAAAGGTGGGTATGTCTTGGTGTCAGTGGCTCAGTATCTACTGGGGGGTGTTGTGCTGCTCACTGAATTCTGTCCATGATAATTGGTGGGAGGAAATATTGGCATCAGCTCCTTCTCTAGTCCCTGCAGTTGGAGTTTCCAGCCACCCCTGTTCAGGAAGCCCTCACATAGAGAGAACAATCTGTACTCATGGGTCCCAGGCTTCCTTCAGAACCCGGCCTTCACCCTGCCTTTGTCCAATCCATTGGCACACCTGGCAGCTCAGGGCTCTTCTGTTTTATCTCAGGAGCTCTAGCTGGGTGTGAGTACACCAAATTGTATGTACTCAATGCGACAGGGACCCCACTGATCCCCTGGGACAGTGTCTTGGTGTGATGTGGTTGGAGCTGGTTATCCCAGAAGGGCAGTTGCATGAACACTAGGAGCTTGGAGTTAATGGTGAGGAAGAACAAGAAGGCAGCATTCAGTTAGCTTCTCTCAGCAGAGGCTCCTATGCTAATGACCAGGGCAGTGCAATGGTGCCTGTCAGCTCTCCTGCCCCATGAGGGGCAATGCCCTGTCTCCCAAATGCACTCCAAGAAGGTAACTGTCTCACCCGATATGACCCAGGGGATCCTCAAACCGCAGCAGTCCCTATGGGCCTCGGGGCTCCTTCTCCACAGGAGCACTGCTATACCCACCAGGGTCCACCCCAGTGATGGCATGGAGTTCTAAATCTTCATTTAGAAAAATCTTCAGTTTTTGAACTGGACATTTACAGCAGGCTGACTTGTCATGATTACGTTTATGTGTCATCTTCACTGCGTCATGGGTGTCCAGATTCATGACTGTTTCTGTGTATGTCTGTGATGAGTTTCCAGAAGAGATTGGCATTTCCATCCATGGTTTCTTTCTGCCTGGGCATCACCCATTCCATCATAGTTCTGAGTAGAATCCGATGCAGAGGGAGGAAGATTTCCCTCATTTTTACTTCCCATGTGCTTGTTTGAACTGGAATAATTGGAATTGGTCTCCTCCTGCCTTTGTTCTTAGAGTTACATCATAGGCTCTGCAGGTTCTGAGACTACACACTAGTTCAGAATCAGGCGAGAATTATACCCCTGGTATTCCTGGCTCCCCAACTTGTGACAGTAGATCATGGGACTTCTCCACATATTTTGTCATGGAAACCAATGTGCCTTGGGTTCTGTTGCTCGAGGGAATCCTGACTAATACATGCAGATGATTCATCTCTTGTTTAGAGGAATTGAATAAAGCTGTAGCTCATTTAAAGTCCTGAGTAGCAAAGTGTCATGAAGGAAGTGTCACGTTGTTTGATTGGGACAAGGGCTGGGTGAAGATAATGGGGAGCTGTGGGAGCTTGTGGTCCTGGCTGCACAGGGAGTGCATCTGGGACTCATGTAAAGGTGCAGCTGTTGTGCCTCAGGAAATCTGTAATTCACTCATGTTGAGGGACAGGAGTAAGGAATGCAAACAACTGTGTCTTTGTGCATGTTAGGGTAGTTTTCCTAGGAAAACAATGATCTAATTCACACAGGTAATAGGTAAACACAGAATCCTGTGTCCAGAGAGGCTCCCTGGAGAAACTGCTGTGTGGACAGGAAGCCCCAGACCCTGAGAGGAAACCTGCCTGTAACCTCCATCTTCACCTGCTCCTGGCAACACAAAGCAGAATTGTGCATAGTGTGCGCCCCCCGGTGGTGCTGATCGCCTCCTGCAGGGAGGTTTGTGTCTTGGCTCCCAGTGAGGTCCCCTCACCCTGTGTCTTGCACAGTAATATGTGACCTTGTCCTTGGCCTGCAGGTTGTTCATTTGCAGATAGAGCGTGTTCTTGGAGTTGTCTCTGGAGATGGGGAGTCGGCCCTTTACCGAGTCTGCGTAGTACGTGCTACTTCCATCATCATAAATACATGTGAGCCACTACACCCCTTCCCTGGAGCCTGGCAAACCCAGCTCATTCCATATCTACTGAAGGTGAATCCAGAGGCTACACAGGAGAGTCTCAGGGACCCCCCAGGCTGCACCAGGTCTCGTCCAGACTCCACCAGCTGCACGTCACACTGGACACCTGCAGACACCAGACATCTTGGTCAGGAAACTGTCACACATCCACTGTTTCTCACTCATATCCACTCACAGACTCAGTGTCTCCCATTTACCATGAATTACCTTTTATTTATTTATTTATTTTTATTTTTTTTTAAACTCTCCTTGATCTTTTACCATTTCTTCAACGTTTTATTTTTTATTTTTGGGACAGAGAGAGACAGAGCTTGAACGGGGGAGGGACAGAGAGAGAGGGAGACACAGAATCGGAAACAGGCTCCAGGCTCCGAGCCGTCAGCCCAGAGCCCGACGCGGGGCTCGAACTCACAGACCGTGAGATCGTGACCTGGCTGAAGTCGGACGCTTAACCGACTGCGCCACCCAGGCGCCCCAATGAATTACCTTTTAAAAGGGCAACCAGGAACACCCAGCCCAGCACAAACTCCATGGTGAGGTGTCTGTTCTGTCCTGATCAGAGAATGGGAACACCTGGGACTCCCGGGGCTGGGGCTCCTCTCCCAGCTGCAGAGTCTGGGATGGGCTGGTTTTATCAGCACAGAGAGGACCCCATTTGCATGTGCTCTGACATATATATCAAGCTCCAGTCTTAGATTTGATTCTTTAAAAGTGAACAACAGTGTTAGGGACGCACTTGTAGTTTAGTTTGTGTAGATGGTGCTGTGACAATTTGAATAATTGTATTCAGTGAGTACAGGTGTATTTGCAGTCCTGTGTGCATTTTTACAGGTCTTTCATCAACATAGATCATTTTCACTCTACAAGTGTTTTACATACTTTTTGAAGTTTAACCCAAAATATTCTGTGCCATTTTCACTTGTATAATTTTGTTATTTATTTTGCATGTATTTTCATGCTGGTGTGTAGAATCACAGGTGGTTTGTTTTTATTTATTTTCTTTGTTCATTTGGCATCCTGCTCTTTTCCTCATTTAAAAAAACTGGTTCTAATATTTTTTGTGGAATCTCTAGGGTTTTGTTATGTTTAAGATCAATGTCACCTGCAAACAAGTAGTTTTCCTTCCTCCTTACTGATTTAAATGTCTTTTATTTTTTTTATTCCATATTTTTTTCTGGTTACGTCTTCCAGTGGTAGGAGAAGAAAGCTTTTCCCTCTTTTCTTCTGGGATTTAGCCAGTGTAAGGATTCAATTGACATAAGACCTATCTACAGGAGAGAATAAATTTCATTTTGTAAGTGCATGGCCTTCCTAATGACATGACACCCAGAGAAAGGACAAAGCAGGTGGCACTTGTGTCTTTCAGACAAAAAAAACATTGGATTTGGCAAGAGTTAAGTTTGGGGTATTATGTTAGTCACCAAGTAAGTAGGTTTGTTTGCATCGCCTTCTTGTCCCTGTGTTCCTTATTCTGGTGCTAACGATGGTTCTTCCCTCTTGGTACACGGGAGGGAGATTTATATCCTGCTGTGAAGGGACGATGGAGAGTCTGAGTGTACTTGGGCTCTGTCTCAAGTGACTTTCACCCAAATAAGCAGGGTGACAAGATGACATAGTTTGAGGTGGCATATGTATTCTTCACGTTACATGGGGAACACTTATGTTAGGGGTGACCATCATTGCCTGGCTCCTGATTTGACAGGAAAGCCTTCAGCATTTTACCGTTCAATATGCTGTCAGGTGTGGGCTTTTCATAGTGGCCATGATCATGTGGAGGTAATTTCCTTCAGTCCCTTTTTAATTGGGTTCTTTTTAAATGATGAACATGTGTTGAATTTTGTCTAATGTTTTTTTGAATCAATTAATGATGGTTTTGATTCACTCATTCCCTCTGTTAATGGAGGACATCACATTTATGCATCTGTGTATGTTGAAGGATCCTTGCATCCCTGGATGAATCCCACTGGATTATGTTGTATGATCCTCTCAATGTTCTGTTGAATTCAGTATGCTCAGATTTTGTGAAGGAATTTTGCATGTATGTTCATTTGAGATAGTGACCTGTAGTTTCCCTTCTTGTGGTGTCTTTCTTTGGTTTTGGTGTGAAAACAATGCTGTCCTCACAAATTTCATTTGGGAGTGCTGTTTTTTTATCAGTGGTTTGTAATAGTTTGAGAAATATTGGCATTAATTTCTCTTTAAATACTTAGTAGAAGTTTTAATAAAGGCATGGACTCCTATGCAGATTTCTTGGAGGGCGAGGCTTTAGATAGAGAAATCTTATTAATTTTTCTTTTGTTCATTTTGTATTTTTCCATGAAACAGTGTTGGTGGACTACATTATGGCATAAAATGTGTAATTTGTTCCTGGTGATCTAATTGTTGGCCTATAAATACCTAAGTTTTTCTTTAATGATCCTTTTCATGTCTTTAGTTCAGTTATGTCTCCTCTTTCAATTCTGATGGCATTTGTTTGAGTCTTCCCTATGTCCCCAGGCTACCTATTTGTTTCAAATTTTATATACTTTTCCAAATACAAATTTTTATGTAATTGATTTGTTTTCTGTATTTGTGATAGTCTCTATTTTCTGTCTGCTTTATATTTTTATGTTATTTTTATGTTTATCTTGTTATGTCAGTAAAAATGCCAATGACTTTTTTAAGGAACCTGAAAAATATACAATTCATATGAAAGCACACAACACATGGAAGCAACAAAACAATCATGACGTCGAGAGAACCTGGAGACATCACACTTCTCTCTTTCTAAAGATATTGCAGAGGTACATTAACCACAACAGTGTGCTGCTGGCATCAAATGAGACATTTAGGCCAGTGGAGCTCATTACGGAGCCCAGAAGTAGAAGTTTGCAGATGCAGTGAGCAAATCCTCCACGAGATTTCCAACAATGCACAGTGGGGGGAGGATAGTGTCTCCTAAACATGGAGTTGACTAGGGGCTCCTGTGTGGCTCCGTAAGTTAAGCATCCCACTTCCACTCAGGTCATGATCTCACGGTTTGTGGGTTCGAGCCTCACATCAGGCTCCTGCTGACAGCTCGGGGCCTGGATTCTGTTTCTGCCTCTATCTCTGTGCCTCCCTACTCATGATCTGTCTCTCTCCCTCAAAACCAAAGTAAGAATTAAAAAATAGTATTGATATATACATGCCAAATAATAACATTTGGCCATAATCTTGCTTCATACATATACGTCGACACAAAAAAATCTCAAAATGGATGAAGGATTAAGAAGAACACTTGAACCTAAATGCCTTCAAAGAAAACATGAAAGATAAACATGATGACATTCACTTGAGAATGATTGATTTGATATAAAAGCAAAGTCACAGAGAACAAAGCAGGCAAGGGGGACTACATCATACCAGAAAAGGGGCAAGCAAATATTTGCAGAGCTAGAAGGCAGTCTATGGGAGGGTAGACATTACAATAAAAAATATTGAAAAGGAGTTAATATCCAAAATGCAGGAGGGACAATAAGGTGTTCTCATTTCCCTGCCATCAGACCACACCTCAAGCTTCCCCCTTTCCCTATTGGAGACCCACCTCCATTCAAAGTGCTCCTCAGAGGATGAGTCTTAAAGATGTGCCCACTGGTGTCTGGGCCTCACATGCACAAGAGGATGGATTGCCCCCAGTGCAGAGCCTGTGCTCAGGGGCCTGAGAAAGGAACTGCCCCCACCCATCAGTAGCCAGATGCCCTGTCTTGCAGCAGAGGGAGGACCTGACCCTGTAATAGACTCTGTTACCGCAGGATGTTCTTGCTTTACCTCCTCACCGTGTAACACCCCGATCTTGTGAGTAAAGAAAGAACAGAATTTGATTCAGATGGAAATCAAAGCTACTGATTTGTACAATGTAGGAACCATAAAGTCTTTTGTCATCTATTACCCCCCCCCCCCATCTTTTGTCCCTAACCAGGCTGCCGCTCATGCCTCAATTCCTGGTGATGAAGATGCATTCCTGGGATGAACATCTGCTCAACTTTCTTGTCAATGCCATTGCACTCTGATTCACAAGTTCTCTTTTCATGTATGCTTGGGGAAGGCAACTAAGTTGGGCTCAATAGTACTCCAAGTTCTTGAAGCCAACTTACATTCTGTGCCTTCACCCAAGGCTGCACTCTTGTTTTGTATGTCTGTGACTTGTCACTCTATTACCAAAGGAGTCAGAGAGCCCTTGCAGACTCCCCCACCCTCCT
Source organism: Panthera pardus (assembly GCF_024362965.1). Taxonomy (NCBI): domain Eukaryota; kingdom Metazoa; phylum Chordata; class Mammalia; order Carnivora; family Felidae; genus Panthera; species Panthera pardus. Next base: position 160,717 of record NW_026526864.1, on the reverse strand, counting down.
AAAGCACCAGCCGGTCAGGGCCATACACCCTCCTGTCTTCTTAATGTCCATGGTTGCAAACAGCTACTGCCAACGAGGACTATGTCACAGTGCTTCGAAAATCACCACAAAGTGTCTTGTCAGTTTTTCACATCCCTCTCACCGGTACAAAAATGCAGTTGCATAAGCTTCTAAGGAAACCTGGCTACTGCTTCCCAAGGACCCCTAACTTCACTGCCTTTGTCTCTGTGAGCCCCTCACCCCTACCTGATGCGGCCACAGATTTCTTTTCGTGGCTTTCAGAGTCATTAACCTACTTTAAAGTGTTAATATTAGCTCTGTGCACACCCCAAACTCTCAACTGTATATCAACAACATGTTTCACCTTTCATTCCATGGAAATGGAGTGGCTGCAGGTATCCTGTGACAACCTGTACCTCTCGGATATGTGTTGCTATGACAGACAAGAGTAAATAATGTCTGCCTAAATAACCCATCACGATGGGGCTTTGTGGATGGCATATACTTCATACAACTGGACTGAAATTAACTTCATGGGATCCATTTCGAATCACAACTAAGGATGAGTGTGGTTTAAGAATTCAAAAACCCTTGGACTCATAGTATCGAAAAAAACGGACTCTGATGCAACACATATTTGCTCATGTTAGCTGGATCTCTCTCATTATAAATTATCATGAAACCAATATAGTAACTTACATGAATCCCATGAAACAATGAGTCAATTAAGCTAACTAGCCTTATTAGGAATTGGGCACCTTTTGACCTGTGGTTGAACACACTATATATTGTTTTGGAACTGAGAGCAGAATTCCGTGATGGGATGACTACAACTTACTAGAGATCCTGAGGACTGTACTGGCATTTCCTTGAGGAACAGGGGTCCCTATGCTCCTTATATCCCAGGTTATAAGTAGGTCCCGTTGCATTGATGTCTGCCACTCTCTGAGAAACAATGTGTTCAAATGTTGGGAATCGCTGATGTGTCTGATTTCATAGGCAAGGTCATCCTACTTCATGATACCTTCAAGGCCCTGATAGCACGTGTCCATGGAGACCATGGAAAGAGGAATCTCCTCCAGGTAGCCGAGGTAGTAACAGTCTGGAGGCATGGAGGGGTAGTCCATCTGCAAGTCTCCCTGATCATCCTGAGTGATCATCAGCAGATGTCTGGACCTAAAGGGTTTCCTTGGCCACATGTGGATAACGTGTCTTTTGTCCCAAAACACAGGCTACAGGACAGCCAACCAGTCATCTGAATGCCCTTGCCATTGTGCAGCTCCTTCTTTGTAATTACCACCTCAAGGAGATGTAGCGCCATGAGGGACGACCTTGAGAACCCTGGACAGGAGCCAGCACTGCCCAGAATGCAAACTGCAAGAGGGATGCCCTCAAGGTGACCTGGCCCTCTGCCACCCTCATGCCCCTGCTCAGGGACATCTGCCAGTGAGAGTGGATAAGTGGAGGATCCTCAGCAAAGTGAGGTCTAGGCCATCTGACAGAACAGAGGGCTGTACCGGGTGGCCAGTCCCCTGCACCTGGGATCCACTTGTGGGTTTAGGTAACAGTCCCAGGGTGTGGCATTGTGTGACCCTGCACAACAGTTCAGCTGGGGTGGTTGTGGGAGAAGTAGGTGAGCCAGTTCAAGCCGTGCTCACATGGACGTAGTAAGGACTTGGACCCAGAGACATGGCTGTATTCAACACATTCCATCTTTCCTCCAGCTAGTGAATATGGGATATGAAATTTTAACACCCTGAACTTCTCTACCAATTCCATGTCCTGTGGTACTGCTGGGTCACTTTCTATGGATGACTGCTTTTCCTCATTATGGAGACCAATGCTTCCTACTTCCTTGGGATGTGGAGGTGGACATTGTCAATTTTACCTTTATAGGTGACTAAAAAAATAGCTTCGTCGTTTTTCATGTCTCATTCTGGTTAGACATTAGTTTTCAAGCCATTTGATCCTTTGGTTTTTGGTTTGAAGCTTCCTCTGAGTTTACTGAGGAAACATTTCCCAGTATTCTGTCATGATTGGTGAAGTACAAGGTTGTATTTTAGTATTTTTTTTATGCCAGCTGGGGAGAACAGAAAGTACTGCTGACCATGTGTGAGCCCCAGGGGTTTTCCGCTCTAATCCCTTATTGGGGTTCTTTCCTGGCCTCTGGCAGTCTCCTCCCATGCATGTGTGGTTCCCTCCTCAGCTGGAGATGCCAGGGAGTGGAGGTAACTTTGGCAGCTTGCACCGTGGAGTCTGCACATGATCAAAAGACGTTATCAACCATGGAACTCCCTTGTTTGATTAAATATGCTCTCCTCCTTTAAAACCCCCTGCGTCAGGGAGAAACCTCAGAGTTGGCTTTTGGACAGGAGTCTGCATTCTTACCAGTGGCTGGCTTTGTGCATAAAGCTCAAATTCCTTTCCTACCAAAACTCAAACTTTGAATGTTGACCTTTCCAGCAACAGGTAGCTGAATTCGGGATTTGATAACAATAAAACAGAGTGGAGTGGCAGTTGCCAGGCGCTGGCAGAGAGGCGCAATGAGGGTTAGATATCAAGGTGTGTGATATTCTGTTATGCAAGATGACTAAGTTCTAGAGGTCTTCTCCACAACATTACATGTGTACTTAACAATATTGTACTGTACGGTTAAAATTTAGTGAAGAGGGTGGATCTCAGTTTCAGTGAGATCTTACCACAATGCACGAGTTTTGCTTCTCACACAAAGTATGCATGGACACACACTCTGTACTGATAAGTGAAAATAATTTTAAAAAATGTACATACTTTGGATCCTAACCCTGGGGATATGCCATTTACAAGTATCTTCTTCCATTCCATAGGTTGTCTTTTAGTTTTGTTTATTGTTTCCTTCACTGTGCAGAATTTGCTATTTTGAGGTACTCCCAAGAGTTCATATATGTATGTATTTAATTTTCTTGTAATATTTTTAATTTAAATTTAAGTGTGTTAACCTACAGTGTAGCATTGATTTCAGGTGTAGAATTTGGTGATTCATCACGTACATATAACACCCAGTTCTCATTTCAACAAGTGCCCTCCTTAATGCCTATCTCCCTTTTAGCCCAACTTCCCCACTTCCCCTCAGTTTGTTCTCTGTATTTAAGTCTCTTCCTGTTTCTTCCCTCTCTGTTTTTCTCTTATTTTATTTTTCCTTCTCCTATGTTGTGTTTCTTATATTCCACATATGAATGAAATCATATGATATTTGACTTTTTCTTACTGACTTATTTCACTTAGGTTAATACGTTGTTGTTCCACACACATTTTCATTCTTTTTGATGGCTGAGTAATATTCCATTGTATATATTTACCACCTCTTCTTTATGTGTTCATCTCCTGATGGATATTTGGGCTCTCCCACAATTTGCTTGTTGTTGATAGGGCTGCTATAAACATTGGGGTCCATGTGCCCCTTCGAATCAGCATTTTGGTATCCTTTGGATAAATACCTAGTAAAACAATTGCTCGATCACAGGATAGTTCTATTTTTAATTTTTTTCAGGAATCTCCACACTATTTTCCAGAATGGCTGCACCAGCTTTCATTCCCACCATGTTAATTTTAGCCATCCTGACAGGTGTGAGGTGTTATCTCATTGTGGTTTTGATTTATGTTCCCTGACGAGGAGTGACAATGAGCCTCATTACACGTGTCATTTCGCCATCTGGAAGTCTTCTTTGAAAAATGTCTATTCATGTCTTCTGACCATTTCTTCACCAGATTATTTGGTTTTTTTTCAGTGTCGAGTTTGAGAAGTTCTTTATAGATTTTGGATACTAAGCCTTTATCTGATAATGCCATTTGCAAATATCTTCTCCTATTTTGTCAGTTGCCTTTTAGTTTTGTTGATTGTGTCTTTGCTGTACAGAAGCTGTTTATCTTGAGGTCCCAATAGTTCATTTTTGCTTTTGTTTCCCTTGCATCTGGGACATGTCCAGTAAGAAGTTGTTCTGACCGTGGTCAAAGAGTTTGGTGCCTGTGTTTTCCTCTAGGATTTTGATGGTTTCCTGTCTCACATTTAGGTCTTTCATCCATTTTGAATTTGTTTTTGTGTATATTGTAAGAAAGTGGTCCGGTTCCATTAGAGTTTCCTGTTGCTGTCCAGTTTTCCCAACACCCTTTGTTGAAGGGACTGTCATTTTTCCATTTGATACTGTTTCCTGTTTTGACGAAGATTAGTTGACCATATAGTTATGTGTCCATTTATGGGTTTTCTACTCTGTTCCATTAATCTATGTGTCTCTTTTTGTGCCAGGACCGTACTGTCTTGATGACTACAGCATTGTAATATAGCTTGAAACCCAGAATTGTGATGCCTCCATTTTTTCTTTTTTAGGATCGCTTTGGGTGTTCAAGGTCTTTTGTGGTTCCATGATAATTTTAGAATTATTTGTTTTAGCTCTGGGAGGAATGCTTGTATTATTTGACAGGGATATTTGCATTGAATTATTTGCATTGAATGTCTAGATTGCTTTGGGTAGTATCAACATTTTAACAATGTTTTTTGTTTTAATCCATGTGCATGGAATATTTTTCCATTTCTTTGTGTCTTCTTCAATTGGTACCATAAATGTCCCAGGTTTTTCAGAGTCAAGCTCTTGTAACTCTTTAGTGAGGGTTATTTCTAGGTATCTTATGTTTTTTTGTGTAATTGTAAATGGGATAAATTCCTTGATTTCTCTTTCTCCTTCTTCATTATTGTTGTATCGAAATGCACAAATTTCTGTATGTTGATTTCGTATGCTGCAGCTTTACTGGTTTATTGTATCAGTTCTAGTGGGGTTTTTTTGGTGGAGTTTTTTAGGTTTTCTGTATGTAGTATAAAATTCAGCTCCAAAACTGAATAATCCTATTAAAAAATGAGCAGATGGCATGAATAGACTTTCCAAAATGCAACATACAGATGGCCAATAAACACATGAAATGATGCTCAACATCACTCATCATCAGGGAAATATAAATCAAAACTACAACGAAATATCAACTCACTCCTGTCAGAATGACTAAACTCAACTACATAAGGAACATCAGGTGTTTGTGAGGATACAGAGAAAGAGGAACACTTTTGCATTGCTTATGGGAATGGAAACTGGTGCAGCTTGTCTGGAAAACAGCATGGGCATTCCTCAAAATGCTAAAAATATAACTACCTTATGATTGATCAATTGAACTACTAGGTATTTACCCAAAGGATACAAAAGTACTAATTTAAAGGGGATTGCAACTCTATATTTATAGCAGCCCTATCAAAAACAGCCCAGCTATGGAAACAGCCCAAGTAAGCATTGACTCATAAATGGATAAAGTATATGTGGTATATCTACACACACACACACACACACACACACACACACACACTCATACTCATACACTGGAATGTTTCTCAGCCCTGAAAGGAATGACATTTGCTATTTGTAATGATACGGATGGAGTTAGAGAGTATTATGCTAACTGAAACAAGTGAGAGAAAGACAAATATATGCTTTCATTCATATGTAGAATTTAAGAAACTTTAAATAGGAAATGGGACAAAGAAGAGAGAAGAGCTACACCAAGAAATAAACGTTTTTCAATGTTTTTAAATTTGTGTTCAGATAGAATGGGGCGAGGAGCAGAGGAAGTGGGAAGGAGAATCCCAAGCAGTCTCTTTGCTGTCAGTGCAGAAACCAAAATGGGGCTTGATCTCAGAATCCATGATATCAAGACATGAACCCAAATCAAGAGTCTTAGGCTTAAGCCATGGAACATATAAACCCAACAAAACAGATTCTTACCTATACAAAACAAACTTATGGTTACCAGAGGGAACGTGGGAGGAGGTTTGGGGAAGTAGGTGATGGGGTTGCAGGGCCGCACTCATAATGAGCACTGGGTGTTGTATGGAAATGTTGAATCGCTATATTTTACACCTGAAAGTAATACTACATTGAATGTTTACTATGTGGAATATGAATAAAATCTCAAATGATGTATTTACAGTGTCTTTAAATGGCCTTCTTGGCATACAGCCCATGAAGAAACATTTATTCCAGAAAATATACTGACAGACGGCAAAGCTAGAATTTTGAGCTAAGGTATGTGCCTTTCCTTCCCCACCCCAGCTCAGCAAATGGAAACTCCAGTGCAAGGAGCTGGGACTATAGGCATGTGCCACTGAGCCTGGCTGCAACCTCCCCTCCAGACTGTTGCAACCAATACCAGGGTTCCTGGTGACCAGCTCCTGTTCAGAGGACTCTTTCCCAGAGGGACAGGATGTCAGTGGCCCTAAGCTGTTTGCTGTTGAGGCCAAGCCCCAGCAGGTGCCACTGAGATGTGGGACTCACTCATTGTTTGCAGCCCCACTCCCAGGATGGAAACTCTGCCCTGGGCACAGTCCACTCGGGATGCTGGGAGCCTGGTCGCCCCAGACCTGACTTGTACGGCAGGGGTCTCATGCCACTAGGACAAGCAAGGCTCAAAGAAGTGCAGCTGCCACTCACCCCTAGACTGAGCCCTCATTTTGTCCCCACCTGCAGCTGCAGAGTTTTGCCCAGGGCAGGGGGGAGCTGGAGCAATTCCCTAAACCAAGGTGCAAATCTGTTTCAGTATAACTGACTTCATTTACAGATGAGGGTGAGGAAGGTCTGGGCCTCATGTTGTGGGAGAGTCAGGTGCAGGAGACAGATGGTTTCAGTGGAGGATTCCTAACCTACTCCTCCTCACCTGCAGGAGAGAGCCAGAGCCAGGGACAGTGGAGGCAACAGCTCCTGTCAGAACACATGTCAGATTATGGCCTCAACAACTCTCCATTCAGAGGAGTCCGAGGTTGTAGGGTTTAGTCTGTGGAGAGTTGAAACATGAGAGCATTGTTGAGCGCAGGACAGCATTCAACATGAGGCAGAGGAACTTGTCATGTGAATGTTGGGCAGAAAGAGATAAAGAAACCCAGCCAAACACTGTCATCTGGGCTGGCTGTGTGAATGTCCCAGGCCACACCACCTCTGTAGTCTTTGAGACGACTCCCCTTCCCTCATATCATGTCTTTGAGGTTCTCCTAGTTTCAATTCTGCATCAATAGCGTCACATTTCTGTGGCAAAGCATCCCATTGATGGAAGTTTCATACTTGGTTTATTCCTTTTTATTTAGAAAGACTTTTGCCTTATTCCTAGCTTCTAACACTAAGATGCTATAAATATTTACACACCATTTATTTTGTGAGCATGGGATTTCACTCTGGAGCAGACACTCGGGAGTGGTATTTCCAGGTTACATGTTAAGTCATCCATGTATAATTTCATAAGCAACAGCCAACAGTTTTCCAGAGCTGGTGTTCATGTTTCATTCCTACCTGCAGTGTTTGAGGCCCCACGTGTGCTGGATGCTCACCTGGATGGTGTTGCCAGTGTTCCCTTCATACCTGAGCCCTCAGGATGAGTGCATAGGGCATCTATTGCATTCTTGATTTGAATTTCCTTGACAGTCGATGGTGTGAAGAGTCTTTTCCTGTCCTTACCTAATGTGTCTATAACCTCTAGGATGGGATGTTTACTACGCAAGGCTGTGCTTGTTTTATAGAGTGTTGTTTCCTTTCTTCCTATTGACTGTTGAGGGTTCTTAGCATATTCGGGATGCAAGTCCCTTGGTGGTTATGCAATTTGTGAATATTGTCTTTTCCTCCGTAACTTGTCTTACTACTATTGATTGCCACGTGTTCAGAAAAAAATTATTTGATTTTCACAAAGCCCATTTATACTATTTCTTTTTATGGGCCTTTGGTTCTTAGGTATAATTTTGGTTTTCATAATGATTGATTGCTTGTGACTGATAATTTTTTTTTTTAATTTTTATTCTTGAGACAGAGAGAGAGAGAGTGCAAGTGGGCGAGAGGCAGAGAGAGGGAGACACAATCAGAAGCAGGCTCTAGGCTCCAAGCTGTAAGCATAGAAACTGACACGGGGCTCAAACCCATGAACCGTGAGATCGTGAACTGAGCTGAAGTCAGATGCTTAACTGACTGAGCCACGCAGGCACCCCAGTAATTTCTTGATTTACAATATAACTAAAATCTTTTTTTTTTTTTTCTGGTGTCTCTCAATGCTGACTTGTTCGCTAACTGGTCTCTGGTCTCTGTTGTTTGTTTTTAAGTTTATAGTGTGTAGTAACTCATTTTCATGGCATGGTTTTTTCATAATATATGGAAATTCTGTTCTCATGCTGAAATTGAACTCAAGTTTCACAAGATATGCTGTGTGTGTCTTTTTGGACAGATTGTTTATCAGATTTGATAGATGTGCTCCGGGGCCAAAAAACACGTTAACCTTTCCAAGTTTTGGGGTTTCTATATGTGTCAGGAGCCATTGAGCTCTGTGCCCACAACCAAGTTCATGACTCAAGATGTTTCCTTCACAATTCTATGCGAAACGCTGACAATTCATTCTGTGCATTGTCACTGTCAGACACTTCATGAATAGAACACATGAAACTGTTTTATCATTTCCTGCAATTATTTTTTGTTTTGCATGTTTGGGAGTATAAGATTTCTTCTTCCTTCCAAGGGGAGCTCATCCAGCATTTGTGGAATTATTCCAGGCTTCTCATGTCCTAATGCTTTTGCAACGTGCTGTACAGTGTTTCACTAAGTGCATATTTAGGTTTATTTGTACTCTGCCACTTTGGGTGATAGGAGCCCATGAGACAGGCTGCACCATATGGGTTTTTATTTGTCCCCATGTAAGTGATCGGTCATATTGAACATTTATAGAACACAGAGCCCCTCACTTTCATGCACCAGAAACAGGGGACATGCTTCTTTTCAAAGAGAAGGGAAAGGAATAAAAGGGAGTGGAGCCAGCAAGGTCGTGGGAGGAAACCCAGAGCCTGGCAGGAATGGTCATCTCTCCACACTTTTCAGTCCTGCAGATGAGGGTCCCTGCTGTGGTCCAACCTGGGTTCTTGTGCAGGTGTCTGGACAAGTTGCCCATGGGGTGTCGGCACAGTGGAGTTGGGAAGGGCAGCTGTGGTTTGAATTCCAGCCCACCTGGAACCACTGTAAAAGTCATGAGTATGTTAATTAATGTCCACTAGCAGTTAGGGATAAAATGAGTAAATGCAAGAAGTTAGACTCACTACCTTAGATTCCATGTTCACGACAATTTGTGACAATGTTTCTCCCTTCCTTTTTTTCCACTTTTCTAACTTTTTAAGTTTGTGTTTAAATTTTTATTAGATTACATACTGTGTGATATTAATTTCAGTAGTAGAATTCACTGATTCATCACCCACATTCATATCCAGTACGCATCAGAACACTTGGCCTACTTAATCCCCATCATCCATTAACGCATCCCCTACACCCCTGTCCTCCAGCAACCCTCAATTCGTTCTCTATCCTTGGAGTCTTTTATATTTTTTCTTGCTCTTTTTTTCCCTTTCCCCTATGTTCATCTGCTGTGTTTCTTAAATTCCCCATATAAGGAAATAATATCATGCTTGTCTTTCTTGGACTGCCTTATGTCACTTAGCATGATATCCTCTAACTGCATCAACATCTTTGCAAATGGCAAGATTTCATTCTTTTTTATGACCGAATAATATTCTAGTCTATACATATATATGCATATTCATCACTCGGTGGACTTTTGGTCTCTCTCCTCACTTTGGCTCTCATTGTTAATGCTGCTATAAACATTGGGGTGCATGTGCCTCCTCAAATCAGAATTTTTGTATCCTTTGGGTGAATACCTAGTAGAGCAATTACTGGAGTACAAGGTAGTTTCAGTTTTAAGTATTTAAAGTGTTTTCTGGAATGGCCACACCCCTTTGCATTCCCACCAAGAGTATAAAAGGGTTCCATTTTCTCCTCATCCTCATCAATATCTGTTGTTTCCTGAGTTGTTAATTTTAGCCATTCTGAGACTTGTGAGGTCCTATCTCATTAAGTTTTGATTTGTGTTTCCCTGGTGTTGAGTGATGATGAGTATTTTTCATTAGCCATCTGGATGCTTTGTTTGGAAAAGTGTCTAGTCATGTCTTCTGCCCATTTCTTCACTGGACTGTTTGTATTTTGGATGCTGAGTTTGATATGTTCTCTATAGATTTTGGATAGAAAGGCTTTATGAGATATATCATTTGCAAATACATTTTTCAATTCTGTAGGTTTCCTTTTAGAGTAGTTGATTGTTTCTTTAGTTGTGCAGAAGCTTTTCATTTTGATGAGGCCCTGGCTGTTAATGTTTGCTATTGTTTCCTTTGCCTTCTGAGACACGTCTAGTAAGAAGTTGCGATGTCCAATGTCAAAGAAGTTGCTGCCTGAGTTCTCCTCTAGGATTTTGATGGTCTCCTGTCTCACATTTAGGTCTTTCACCCATTTAGAATTTATTTTTGTGTATGGTGTAAGAAAGTGGCTCAGTTTCATTCTTCTGCATGTTCTGGTCCAGTTTTCCCAACACCCTTCATTGAGAAGACTGTCTTTTTTTTTCCCATTACATAGTCTTTCCTACTTCATTCAAGATGAGGTGACCATACATGTGTGAGTCCATATCTGGGCTTACTAGTCTGTTCTATTGATCTGTGTGTCTCTTTTGTGCTTGTAGCATACTGTCTTGATGACTACTGCTTTGTAATATATACCATGAAGTCTGCAATCATAAAGTCTCCTGTTTCTTTGTGTAGAATAGACATGTCAACAATACTTGCTCCTTCAATCCTGAACATTGACTGTGTTTCCATTTCTTTGTGTCATCCTCAGTTCTTTCATCGTGTTTGTATTTTTCAGAGTATAGATCTTTTAACCCTTTAGTTATCCTATTATTTTTGGTGCAATTGTAAAGGGGATGGAATTTTTTTGGATTTGTCTTTCTGTTTCTACATTATTACTATATACAAATGCAATAGATTTTTGCATGTTGATTTTGTATCTTGTTACTTTGCTGAATTTGTGTATCAGTGCTTGCAATATTTTGGTGGATTCTTGGGTTTTCTATATAGAGTGTCATGTCATTGTGAAGAGTGAACGTTTGACTTCTTTCTTGCCAATTTGAATGCCTTTATTTCTTTTTGTTGTCTGTTTGTGAGGATAAGACTTCCAGCTATGTTAAGTAAAATGATGGGAGTGGGCATCCCTCTTGTGTTCCTGACAGTAGAGGAAAAGGTTTTTTCCCTACTGTGGATAGTACCTGTGGGGTTTTCATATATGGTCTTTATGATGTTAAGGTGTGTTTCCTCTATGCCTTGTTGAGGGTTTTTATTAAGAAAGGTTGCTGTACTTTGTCAAATGCTCTTTTTCACATCTATTGAGAGGATCATATAGTTTTTATCCTTTATCTTATCGATGTGTTGTATGACATTGAGTCATTTGTGAATATTGAACCACCCTTACAACCAAGGAATGAATCCCACCTGATCGTGGTAAATGATAATTTTAACGTATTTTTGGATTCAAGCTGCAATTATTTTCTTGATAATTGTTGCATCCGTGCTCATTAGGGCTAGTGGCTTTTAAGTCTCCTTTTTAGTTGGGTTTTATTTGATTTGGAACCATGGTCATACTGTTCTTATAGAATGAGTTTGGAAGTTTTCTTTCCATTTCTATTATTTGGAACAGTTTGAGAAGACTAGAATATTCTATGCTACTTAAATAGATTATTTACACTCTTCTTTAAATATCAGGTAGAATTCACCTGTGAAGCCATCAGGCCCTGGTCTTTTGTGTTTCAGTAGAGTTTTGATTACGGATCAATTGCTTTGTTCATTATCAGTCAGTTCAGGTTTTCTGTTTCTTCCTATTTCAGTTACTGTAGTTTACATTACTGTAGGAATTTATCCAGTTCTTCCAGATTGACCAGTTTGTTGGCATATAAATTTCCAAAATATTTTCTTCTAATTGTATTTCTGTGCTATTAGTTGTGATCTCTCGTCTTAAATTTGTGGTTATATTTACTTAGTCCTTTCTCTTTTGTTTTTGGCAAACCTGGCCTTGGGTTTATCATTTTTATTTATGATTCCAAAAACCAACTTATATTTTCATTGATCTGTCTAATGTTTTGTTTGTTTCTTTATCATTTGTGTGCTCTAATGTTTTTTATTTACCTTCTGCTGGCTTTAGGGTTCATTTGCTGTTCATTTTCTAGCTTCTTTAGTTGTGAAGTGGTTGTGTGTTTGAGATTTTTCTTCTTTCTTGAGTTTGGCCTGTATTGCTATATATTTCCCTCTTCCAACCACTTTTGCTGCATCCAGATGGGGCACTGGCATGTTTTCATTTTAATTTGCATCTATGTATTTTTTATTGCTTCTCTAATTTCCTGAAAACCTCATTAATTCTTTACCACAACGTTCTTTAACCTTAGGTATTAGTGGTGTTGCCAAAGTTCTTGTGGTTGACTTCACGTTTCATAGTGTTTGGTATGAAAATGTACATGTATGATCTCAGTCTTTTTGAACTTGTAGTGAGCTGATTTATGACATAGTATGTGATCTGTTGTGGAGAATGTTGCATGTGCAGTCAAAAAGAATGAGTATTCTGTTGCTATACGGTGGAATGTTCTGAATATATCTGTTAAGTCCATTTGGTCCAGTGTGCCTTTCTAAGCCATTGTTTCCTTATTAATTTTGGCTTAGGTGATGTGTCCATTGCTGTAAGTGGAGTGTTGAAGTTCTCTATTATTATTCTTTTATTATTATCAATAAGTTTTTTGATGTTTCTTATTAATTGATTTATGTATATATCAGTGCTTACCCTTTCGGTGTATAAATATTTAAAGCTTTATATCTTCTTGTTGGATAGACCCCTTCATGATGATGTACTGACTTCCTCATCTCTTGTAACAGACTTTGGTTTAAAATCTAGTTAGTGTGATATGAGTATGGTACTACACCTTTCTTTTGATGTCCATTAGCCTGATAAATTGTTCTCCCTCCCCTCACTTTCCATCTACAGTTGCTTTAGGTTGAAAATGAGTCTATCGTAGGTAGTGTACAGAAGGTCTTGCATTTTTTTAATCCATTCTGATATCCTTTGTCTTTTGATTGGACCATTTTTCCCTTTTACATTCACAGTGATTATTGATAGATATAAACTTTTGCCATTGTGTTATCTCTAAAGTCCCTGTTTCTGGAGATTTTCTCTGCTTATTTCTAGTCTTTGTTTCTTTTAGTCTTCCTTTTCCACTCAAAGAGTCCCCTTTGATAATTCTTGCAGGGCGCTTGTTTAGAGGCCATGAACTCCTTTGGTTTTTGCTTTTCTGGGAAATTCTATCTCTTCTTGTGTCCGAATGACCCTTTCTGGACAAAGTATTCTTGCTGCATAATTTTCAACTGTGCATGTTGTGGATATCATGTTACTCCCTTCTTGCCTGAAGGTTTCTGTGGATACATCTGCCATAATCTTTTCTTTTGTCTTCCCTGTTTATTTAGTGACCTCTTTTGTCTTGGTGCTTATAGCGTTTTCCTTCTTCTGTGTATTTTACCAATTTCTCTCTGATATGTCTCAGTGTTGGCCTGCTTTTTTAAAATAATGGCATTCTCTGTGCCTCCTAGATGTGTATGTCTGTTTCCTTCCCCATTTTGGGGAATTTCCCATGGTAATTCACTCAGATAACTCTTCTTCCCTTGTTTTCTCCCTCTCCTTCTTCTGGGACTCCTTTGAAAAGAATTTTATTACACATTATGGAGTTGCTGAGATCCCTAAGTATATGTTTGTGAGGCAATACTTTAATTTTCCTCTTCCTTTCTGCTTTATTTCCCCCACAATGTTATCTTCTATGTCACTTGCTCATTCATCTGCTTTACGCCTTAAGGTCATTATATACCATCAGTTTCACATCTTGGTTACAGCATTTAAAATTTCAGCATGCTAGGTTTTAGGTCATTTCTATCTGCAGTAAGGGTTTCCTTCATGTCTCCTATGCTTTCCTCAAGCACAGCAAGTATCCGTATGATAGTTGTTAAAAATTCTATTTCCTTGTGAGAGTTTTTAGAAATTCTGTTTGAGGCATATTAGTTATATGTGCTTTAATAATATCCCTGGCAATGACCTTTTATCGTTTTTTCTTTTGGGATGAATTCCTCCATCATGGTGTATGTCTATGTCTCTGCTTTCTTAAGTGTTTTAGAAAATCCTGTTTTGTTTTCTGCTTCTAGAGTAGTGTCTTTATTGAAAAGTGTTCAATTGCTGTTGAGGGCTTGACTCTTTAGGAAGCATTTGTTGCATATTCTGTGTGCACTGTGGTGTTGTGTATTGGCTGCTCTGTCCCTCAGCTAAGTCCTCTGCAGAGTTTCTCCTTTTCTCCATCGATGAGTGTTTAGACATTGTCCACAATGTTGTGAGTTTTAACCAGGTGAGTGTGTTCTGCCTGTAAAAGAGGCTAATTCCTATTTCCCCTAGAGGTGAAGCTATGCCTCACTATATGGTCAGTAGACTTGGTGCCTTTGGGGGTATATGCCATCTTTTGATGGAGGGGCGCAGTGCTGATCTGGTTTCCAGGCCCTCTTTCTCTAGTAAGGAAGCACCTGAGGAAGGCAAGGGGGGGTATAGCTTGGTGTCAGTGGCTCAGCTTCTACTGGGAGGTTCTGTGCTGCTCACTGAATTCTGTCCATGCTGATTGGTGGGAGGAAATATTGGCATCAGCTCCCTGTCTAGTCCCTTGAGTTGGAGTTCCCAGCCTCCCCTGTTCAGGAAGCCCTCCCACAGAGAGAACAATCTGTACCTGTGGGTCCTGGGCTTCCATCAGAACCCTGCCTTCACCCTGTCTGTGTCCAAACCCTTGGCCCACCTGGTGGCACAGGGCTCTTATGTTTTATCTCAGGAGCTCTAGCTGGGTTTGAAAACTCCAAATTATATGAACTCAATATGACTGGGACCCCAGTGATCCTCTGTGAGAGGGTCTCGCTGTGCTGTGGCTGGAGCTGTTTATCCCAGGAGGGCAGTTGCATGAACACTAGGGGCTTGGAGTTCATGGTGAGGAAGAACAAGGAGGCAGCATTCAGTTAGCTGCTCTCAGCAGAGGCTCCTATGCTAATGACCAGGGCAGTGCAATGGTGCCTGTCAGCTCTCCTGCCCCACGAGAGGCAATACACCTTTTACGAAATGCACCCTGAGAAGGGAACTGTCTCTCCCCAAGTCCCCCAGGGGATTTCAGACCACAATGCCCCCTATGCGACTCTGCCTTCCTTCTCCACAGAAGCACAGCTATGCCCACCAGGCTCCATGCCAGTCATGGCATGGACTTCTAAATCTTCAGTCTTTGACCTGCACATTTACAGGAGGTTGACTTGTCATGATTACCTTTATGTGTCATCTTGACTGCATCATGGGTGCCCAGACTCCCCACTGTTTCTGTGGATGTCTGTGATGTGTTCCAGAAGAGACTGGCATTTGTATCCATGGTTTCTGTCTGCCTGGGCATCACCCATTCCATTAAGGTTAAGAATAGAAACTGATGCAGACGGAGGAGGAATTCCCTCAGTTTTACTTGCCATGTGCATGTTTGAATTGGAACATTGGTCTCCTCTGGGCCTTGTTCTGAGAGTTACATCATCAGCTCTTCACGTTCTGAGACTAGAAACTAGTTCAGCATCAGATGAGAATTACACCACTGGTTTTCCTGGGTCTCCAGCATGTGAGAGTGGAATGTGGGGCTTATCAATGTATTTAGTCATGGAAACCAAGGTTCTTTGGTTTCTGTTCCTGGGGAGAATCCTGACTAATACATGGAGATGAATTATCTCTTCTTTAGAGGAATTGAATAAAGCTGTAGCTCTTTTAAAGCCCTGAGTAGTAAGTGCCAGGAGGGAAGTGTCACGTTGTTTGGGACAAGTGCTGGGTGACGATAATGGGGGTCTGGGGGATCCTGTAGTCCTGGCTGCACAGTGAGTGCATCTGGGACTCCTGTAAAGGTTCAGCTGTTGTGCGTCAGGAAATCTGCAATTCACTCATACTGAGAGACAGGAGTAAGCAATGCAAACAACTGTGTCTTTGTGCATGTTAGGGTAGTTTTCCTATGACAACACAGTTGCTAATTCAGAGAGTTAATAGATAAAGACAGAATCCTGTGACCAGAGAGGCTCCCTAGAGAAACTGCTGTGTGGAGAGGAAGCCCCAGACCCTGACAGAAAGCTTCCTTTAACCTCCATCTGCACCTGCTCCTGGGAACACAAAGCAGAATTGTGCCTAGTGTGCGCCCCCTGGTGGTGCTGATCCCCCCTGCAGGGAGGTTTGTGTCTGGGCTCCCAGTGAGGTCCCCTCACCGTGTCACTTGCACAGTAATATGTGGCTGTGTCCTCGGTCTTCAGGCTGTTCATCTGCAGATACAGCGTGTTCTTGGCGTTGTCTCTGGAGATGGTGAATCGGCCCTTCACGGAGTCTGCGTAGTATGTGCTACTTCCATCACTATAAATGCTTGCGACCCACTGCAGCCCCTTCCCTGGAGCCTGGCGGACCCAGCCCATTGCATAGCTACTTAAGGTGAATCCAGAGGCCACACAGGTGAGTCTCAGGGACTCCCCCGGCTTCACCACGTCTCCTCCAGTCTCCTCCAGCTGCACGTCACACTGGACACCTGCAGACACAAGACATGTTGGTCAGGAAACTGTCACACATCCACTGTTTCACTCACATCCATTCACAGACTCAGTGTCCCTCGTTCACCATGAATTACCTTTTAAAAGGGCAACCAGGAACACCCAGCCCAGCACAAACTCCATGGTGAGGTGTGTGTGTTCTGTGCTGATCACAGAATGGGAACACCTGGGACTCCCGGGGCTGGGGCTCCTCTCCCAGCTGCAGGGTTGGAGCCGGACTGGTTTAATCAGCACAGGGAGGGCCTTATTTGCATATCCTCTGACTATATATCAGGCTCCAGACTTAGATTTGTTTCAAATTTAAAACCAGTGTTTGAGAGGCACTTCTGGATCACTTCTTGCAGAAGGGACTGTGACAGTATAAATAATTCTGATCTGTGAACACAGTGATCTTTTCATCTGTGTTTGCCATTTTACATGTCTTTCTCCCAGCACATCATGTTTGGTATACTATTTTACTTTTTAGTGAAATTTAATCCTAAATACTTTATTTTGTGCCATATATTTTAATGTGTGTTTATTTTTGTGTGACAGATAGAGGGAAGGAGAGAGAGATCAGAGAGAGAGAAGGGGACAGAGAATCCCAAGCAGGCTGTAAACAATCATTGCAGACCCTGCCTCAGAATTAAACTCAGGAGCCATGAGATCATGACCTGAGCCAAAATCAACAGTAGGCCCTTAACGGATTGAGCCACACAGATGCTCCATTTTGTGCCATTTTCAATTGTGTGATTTTGTTATTTTTTTCATATACTATGTTTTAGGTGTGTGGAAATACAACATATTTTTGTATGTTGATTTGTACCCTGAACTTTTCCTGAGTTTATTAGTTCTAATACTTTTTTTGTGGAGATTCTAAGGTTTCACTATATGTAAGTTCATGTGATTCTCAAACAAATAATTTTCTTCTTACTGATTTACATGTCTTTATTTCATTTTCTTACCGAATTTTTATGGGTACATCTGCAACTTATAGGAGCAGCAAGCTTTTTCCTTCTTTGCTTCTGTGTTCTTTGTCTGGTCTAAGGATTCAATTGACATAAGACAGATCTACAGAAGAGAATAAATTTCATTTTGCATGGGCACAAGCTTCCTAATAATATGACACCCAGAGAATGAAGAAAGTAGGTGGCCCTTGTGCCTTTTAGAAAAAAAAAAGGATTTGCGAAGAGTTAACAAGACAGAGATTTGGGTTTGGGCAAGTCAATTAGTGAGGAATTAACAAGGCTTGTTTGCACAGCCTTCTTGGTGCTAAAGTTCCCATTTCTGGTGTAAGGATGGTTCTCCCATTCTGGTAGAGGGAAAGGAAGTTTCCCAGGAGAGATTTATGTCCTGCTCTCAGGGGGACAAAGAAGGGTCACAGATTGCTTAGACTAGCTGTACTCTAGTGACTTTCCTCCAAATAAGCCATGTGACAAGATGACATACATTGGGTGCCATATTTTACTGGTCTTCATGTTACCATGTGGAATACCTATGTAGGGAATGAGCATCCTTGCCTGGCTCCTAATGTGACAGGAAAAGCTTCAGTTTTTCACTGTTAAATATGCTGTCAGGTGTGGCCTTTTCATCTATGGCCACGATTTTGTGGAGGTAATTTCTTTCTTTCCCTCAGTTGCTGAGATTTTTTAATAATGACAATTTGTTGAATTTTGTCTAGTTTTATATGTATCAATAGATGATGATCTAGATGATCAACAGATGTGACTGCATTGTCACATATGACCCTTTCATTGTGTTGTTGCATTCACTATGCTAGGAGTTTTGCATGTATGTCCATCTGAGATATTGGCCTTTAGTTTCCCTTCTTACGGTGTCTTTCGATTTTGCAGTATAGTAAGGTTGGTCTTGTAGATGAGTTGGGGCGTATTCCTTTCTTTTCAGTTTTTGGTAAGAGTCTGAGAGATATTGTCATTAAATATCTTTTATATTTTGATATAATTCATAGATAAAGTCCTCTGTTACCAAGCTGACTTTTTTCTTTTGGGGCGGTGTATGATTAGATTTTAGATTCAATCTTACTTGCTTTAATTCTGTTAATTTTCTGTTTCTTCATGTACAGTCTTGCGCATTGTATAACTCTAGAACCTGCCTAGTTGCCCCTTAGTTATCTAATAATGGGTCTATAATTATCTAGGCATTTTCTGTTATTGTTTTTCACTTCTTTGGTATCAGTTATGTC
The DNA here is from genome assembly GCF_024362965.1 of Panthera pardus. Classification (NCBI taxonomy): domain Eukaryota; kingdom Metazoa; phylum Chordata; class Mammalia; order Carnivora; family Felidae; genus Panthera; species Panthera pardus. Next base: position 141,953 of record NW_026526864.1, on the reverse strand, counting down.
CCCTCCTTAATTCTGATTGTATCTGTTTGAGTTTTACCTATTTCCTAGTAGAGATGCTTTTTCAATTGCATTTAGCTTTCCAGATATCAATTTCAATTTGTTAATTTTTTGTATTATTACACTTTTTATTCCTTTTATCTGTTCTAATAATTTCTAATATTAGTTGAGTTAATAAAAATGCCAATGAATGTATCTGGGAAATTCTTATTTATATGGTACCACAAAGCTCACAGAAGTGAGAAAACAATCCTGAGAAAGAAGAACAAACCTGGAGACAGCACACGTCCTCCTTTCTAAGTATATTGCAGAGGTACATTGTCTATAACACTGTGCTGCTGGCACAGAGTCAGACACACAGACCAGTGGAGCAGATTACAGAGACCAGAGTGAAATGTGTCTGGATGCAGTCAGCAAATCCTCCATGAGATTTCATAGAATTAAAATTAGGGAAAAAATGGCCTCTTTCACAAATGGTTTTGAATTCCAGTGAGTAAAATAATGACATTTGGTCCTTATCTTATACCATACAGATATGTAGACTCCCATTCAGCCCCTTCCCTGGAGTCTGGCAGACCCACCTCATCAATTAGTTACTGAAGGTGAATCTAGAGACTGCACAGGAGAGTCTCCGGGACCCCCTCCCCTGCCAGGCATCATCAGGTCTCCCCCTGACTCCAACAGCTCTACGTCACACAAGACATCTACAGACACAACTCAGGAAAATGTCACACATCCACTGTTTCTCTCACTCATATCCACTAACATAGTGTTTCTTGTTCGTCATGAATTACTGTTTAAAATAGAACCACGGAAAACCAAAGTGAACCCAAACTCCATGGTGAGATGTCTGTGTTCTGTTCTGATCACTGAATGTGAACACTTAGGGGCTGGGGCTCTTCACCCAGCTACAGTTTCAGGGATGGGAGGGTTTAATCAGCATACAGATGTCCTTTGACAATATAGCAAATTTTGCAATAGAATCCTCAAGAAGCCAGTGACCCTTGGCAGGTGTAAGGGATGGGGCAGTGTTTGGTGTCACAATATCTTTCAGGACATTGTGATTTATTAATTTGTGATTTTGCTGCAGTGATTATAAGTACCCATGATAATCCTTATTTTCACATATGCACCCAAACACTTGAGGTAAGAATCAGTATACCACCATTGTACAGGTTAACAGATACACTGCGGCAGAGACAGAGTGTGTGAATGTCCAAGATCACGTATGAGGTGAGAGTAGTCCCAGTATCTGGACCTGTGCTCCCCATCAGGGGACCCACCGGCCTCCTGAACCACATGCAGGACAAGGCTGGACATCCCAGTGAGGTTTGCAGGTTCCTGACTTTCTAGAAGTCCCAGGAGAGTGATGGGTGGAAGCCAGGTCTATTCTGTCACAAATTGGAGAGAGTGAGAAGCCTCGACAGAGACTCACAGAGCTGATGGAGATGCCAGGGGTTTTCTACAAACACAAGGGGTCATTTACACATGAACCCTATGTGGACATCAATGGAAACCCTCAATATGGAGCCTCTGGGTGGCTCAGTTGGTTAAGTGTCCGATTTTGACTCAGGTCATGGTCTCACAGTTTATGAGTCTGAGCCTTGTGTCGGGCTCTGTGCTGACAGCTCAGAGCCTGGAGACTGCTTGATATTCTGATACTTTGTCTCCTCTCTCTCTCTTCCCCTTGCCCGCTCGTAGTCTGTCTCTCCCTCCCATAACAATAAATAAACATTAAAAAAAGAAAGCCTCAATAACGTTAAAATGGTTGAATTTTATTAAAATATGTTGAAGGCAAAACACCTGAGAACAGGAAGGATGATGTTAATTAAAAATATTTCTTCATCTATGAAATGGAGATCATTATTCTTCTAAACTCTTGTTAATGTGAGAATGATCAAAGATGTATTTATCCCAGTGTCTGACCCTGGGAAAATTTGTGTATTCCCATTATCATGGTTTATTTAAAGAGGGAGGACACTTGTGTGTTTCCACAGCTTTACAAACTCTTTGCTGTTTTCATATCAGAAAAAGTGTGCAGAGTCTGGATCTGAAAGCCCTTCCGAGGAGACCAGTCCTCAACCAATCTCTTGTCCTGGATCATGAGCTCCGTGGTCTCTGAGTTACCCCTAGTGGTTGTGATTGCCCCCCGGTGGCCCCGTGCTCCTGTTGTTTCACAGACCCCTGCAGAGATACAGTGACTCCTTTCCTTCCCTCCCCATTTATGCAACATGCAAGGGTGAGACCTTTCCATCATGAGCACTGCAGACCCTTCTGTTCACAGGATGTCTCCTCCTACATATTTTCCATCTTTGAACCCTTCACTCTGCTTCTTGCCTATAAATATACAGTTATATTTCCTTTAATCATTGGTGAGGAACAATCTTGAATAGTTATCCTTATCAGCTGGCAAGAGTGAGAAGAACTTTTCATTTGATAATAGAGAGAACAAAAGAAAGATTTTTGGGCTCAGAAATTCTACCTTCATGAAACTGGGATAAATGTGCTCAGCTTCAGACATGTACCACCTTTAAGAAAAAAGGAAGTGTCAATCCCAGAGACACGTTGGAGTCTGAGATTCAGAGCATTCTGTCTTTGAACGTAATGGGTTTCCCCAGATTGATAATCAAATTGTTTCTTGTTGGTGATGCACTTCTAAATTACACTGTCTTTCTTCTGGGATAGGAATGTCAGTACCTGTTATGTTATGGTTACCATGCAGAAGCATTCAGAAGAACATGAATGGTTTTCTAGAAATGCAGGTCGGCTGATGGAGAGGGTTTCACCCCAGGATGGAAGGCACCACGGTCTCACCCTACCCAAGCTACATGGTTAGATTTGGGGTTTTAGAGGTAGTGAAATTTAGGAACGTTTTGGACTTGACTTAATATGTAATGATTTGACATGTTGCAGGATTTGGGGGTGTGGTAATGTGAGTGTCATGTGGGAGGGAGGTGAACTTTCCCTGACATCAGTGTGGACTGTGGTCATCTATGTCATTCTTGAACCTGTGTAGAATAACTTATGTGGCCAAAGGGACTTGTCACATGAGATTAATTTTGACACATTGATATTACTGCCATGTGTATGAGTCTGGGGATGGAGTTCAGGACACAGATGGGCAGTCACCAAGTGTCCGTCTCGGAACTGAAGATGAGTGGGTCCTGAAGACAGCACATCTGTGGGAGGGAATACCTTGAGAATTGTGGGATGAAACCCCTCATCACCAGGCACAGACACTTTCTTGCATGAAGTTCAAGTCTCCCTCTGGATCTGAGTGTCTAACTGAACCCAGGTGGATATGCATGGATGTCCCCAAAATGCTCTGAGGTGAAGAGAAACAGTAAGGAAAGAAACATGAAGAAAGATAACAGCAAGGAAAGTCACATAAAGGAGTCATTGCCATTGAGAGAGGACTTCTGGGGCTGACATGCATCCTGTTTTCTGCAGCCTTGATTGGACGTTGTTGGACACTAGCCAGTGGAGTTTGGGGGCAGCCCTACAAACTGGGCTCTGTGATGTAAGAACAGAACCATAGCCACCCCCAAAGCTGACTGTATTGTGGACAAGTGACATGACTCGGGAGGTCCCTCACCTGAGGGTAAAGAGATGTCCTGGCCACCCTGTGGCCCCTCCATCCTCTGAGGTCACTCCCTCCAGATGTTATACATTCACAGCTTCTATTGTATGTGAAATGTACCCTCTCTCAGTAAGGCGATGGTCCACTGCTGGTTCTGGGAGGATCTGTCCTTGTGACCTTGTCTCTGGTATAAACCTCTTCTCTGTCTTCTAAGAATGAAAGCAAAGTTCCCCTTAACATGCAGCTAAAATCCAATATTGTGCCCTCACTTGGACCCAATAATTTTTTGGTGTAAATCACTAGTGAAATTGTCATCTGTTTGGAAATTCCCTTCAGAAGCAAGTACTGGAATACATGGGTGGTGTCAGGTGGTGTAGACCAGTGGAACAGCACATGGTAACCATGCATCCTCAAGGCTGAGCTTGTTCCCTAGAGAGGAGTGTGAAGTACAAGGAATGCCGGGTGACACTAGTCTGTGCTTTCTGAGTACCCAGCAGACCTGGGTGAATGAGCCTGGTCCAGGAGCAAGGACGTCTACACACAGGCAGTACATAGATGCCAGCTGTCTAGACAGACTGCCCATGAGATGTGGTCACAGAGAAGCAGGGATGGGCAGCTGGGGTTGAATTCCCACTCACGTGGCACCAACATTGGGAATCCTGAGTATGTTTTTTAATTAATGTCCACTACCAGTTAGGGATAAAATGGGTAAATGCAAGTTGTTAGACTCACTGCCCTAGATCCCATTGGTTATGGCCATTTGTAACAACATTTGTCCCCTTCCTTTTTCCCCCTGTTTTTTAATATATGAAGATTTTATTTATTTACATCTTTGTTAGTTAACATGTAGTGTAGTTTTAGTTTTGGGAATAAAATTTAGTGATTCATCACATACATTAACACCCAGTGCGCATCACAAGTGACCTACATAATCTCCATCACCCGTTTAGCTATTTGAATCAGAATTTTTGTGTCCTTTGTGTAAATACCTTGTATAGAAATTGGTGGGACATAAGGTAATTCTCTTTTAACTTTTTAAACTCTTCTCCAGTGTGGTCACACCACTTTGCATTTCCACCAAGAGTATAGGAAGGTTCCTCTGTCTCCACATCCTTGCCCATATCTGTTGTTTCCTGAATTGTTCATTTTAGCCATTCTGACAGGTGTGAGGTGGTATCTTATCATGATTTTGAATTGATTTTCCCCAATGATGAGTGATGTTGAGCATCTTTTCATGTGTCTCTTAGCCATCCAGATGTTTTCTTTGGAAAAGTGTCTGCTCATGTCTTTTGACCATTCACTGGATATTTATTTGTTCTTCTGTGTTTGTTAAGTTCTTATAGATTTTGGATACTAACTCTTACCATGTATGTCATTTTCAAATATCTTCACTCCTCTGTCAGTTGCCACTTAGTGTTGTTGACTGTTTCCTCCACTGTGCAGAAGCTTTTTATCTTGATGAGGTCCCAATAGTTCATTTTTTGCTTTTGTTTTCCTTGCCTCTAGAGGCGTGTCTATTAAGAAGTTGCTGAGGTCGAGGTCAAAGAGGTTTCTGTCTGTTTTCTCTTATAGATGTTGATGCTTTTTGGTCTTACATTTAGGTTTTTCATCCATTTTGAATATATTTTTGTGTTTGCTGTAGGAAAGTGTGCCAGATTCATTCTTCTGCATGTTACTATCCAGTTTTCCCAGCACCATTTGCTGAACAGACTGTTCAGCAAATCTGGTTCTCTATTCTGTCCCATTCATGTATGTGTCTATTTTTGTGCCAGTACCATACTTTCTTGATGATTACAGCTTCGTAATACAGCTTGAAGTCTAGAATTGTGATGCCTCCAGGTTTGGATTTCTTTTTCAACATTGCTCTGCCAATTCGGTGTTTTCTGGTTTTATACAAATTTTAAAATTCTTTGTTCTTTTTCTGTGAAGAATGTTGGTGTTATTTTGGTAAGGATCACATTGAATGTGTAGATTGCTTTGGGTAGTATTGATATTTTAACAATATTTGTTTCCCAATCCATGACCATGGAATGCTCTTCCTTTGTGTCTTGTGTAATTTGCTTCATATGCTTTCTATAGTTTTTAGCATACAGATCTCTAACATGTTTGGTTAGGTTTATGCCTAGGTATGTTATGATTTTTGGTGCAATTGTCAATGGGTCTGATTCCTTAATGTCTCTCTTTTCTGCTTCATTTTTGGTGTATGTATATAGTGCCAATAACTTGATGTTGTCTTTGTATCCTACAACTTTTCTGAGTTTTGTCTCCACCCTAGAAGTCTTTTGGTGGAATCTTTTGGATTTTCCACATAGAGTATCATGTAATCTGCAAAGAGTGAAAGTTTGACTTACTCCTTTCAAATGTCTATGCCTTTTATTTCTTTTCATTGTTTGATTGCAGAGACTAAGCCTTCTAGTACTACGTTGAACAAAATTAGTGACAGTGGATATCCCTGTCATGTTCCTGACCATATGTGGAGAGCGCTCAGTGTTTCCCCATTGAGGATGATGTTAACAGTGCGTGTTTTGTATATGGCCTGTATGTCGTTGAAGAATTTTCCATCTATCTTTACTTGCTCGATGGTTTTTATCAAGAAAAGATAGTGTAGTTTATCAAATGCTTCTCTGCATTTATTGAAAGGATCATTTGGATCTTCTCCTATTATTGATATGGTGTATAACTTTGATTGATTGTTAATATTGATCCATCCTTGACCCCAGGAATAAATCCGACTTCATCCTGGTAAATGATTCTTTTAATGTACTGTTGGATTCAATTTGTAAGTATGTTGTTGATAATTTTTGCATCCATGTTCACCTGGGCAATTGGTCTGTAATTATCCTTTTCTAATTCTTCCTGTTGAAATTTTGGTAGTTTACATGTTTCTGGGAATTTATTCATTTCTTCCAGATGGCCTAATTGGTTGGTATATAGTTTTTCATAATATTCTCTTATAATTGATTGTATTTCTAGTGTTGGTTGTGATCTGTCCCATGCAATTCATGATTTTGTCTCTTTGGGTCCTTTTTCTTTTCTGTTTGAATAATCTGGTCCAGGAAGTTCAATTTTATTCATTCTTTCAGAAAGCAACCTAAAAGTTTTGTTGATCTGTTCTACTGTTTTTGTTTCTTTCTATGCCATTTATAGGTACTCTATGATTGTTTACCCTCCTCGTCTGACTTTAGGCTTCATTTGCTCTTCCTTTTCTAGCTTCTTTAGGTGTAAAGTGGTTGTGTGTTTAAAATTTTATTTTTATCGTGTTAGGCCTGTACTGCTATCTACTTCCATCTTAAACCTGCTTTTGCTGCATCCCACAGGATTTGGACCGTCAACGCTAACATTTTCATTTGCTTCCATGTATTTTTATTTCTTCTTTAATTTCCTGGTCAACCGCTTTATTCTTCAATGGTCTTTTACTCCAACTATTAGTGGTGTTTCCAAATTTTTCCTTGTGGTCGACTCCAAGTTTCATAGTGTTCTGATCTGAAAATATGCATGCCATAGTCTCAATCTTTTTGTACTTGTAGGGGCTGATTTATGACCCAGTGTGTGATCTATTCTGGAGAATGTTCCATGTGCACTCGACAAGAATGTATTCTGCTGCTTTAAGATGGAATGTTTTGAATATATCTGTTAAGTCCATCTGCACCTGTGTCATTCAAAGCCATTGTTTCCTTCTTGATTTTCTTCTTACACTATGTGTTCATTGTTGCAAGTGGGGTGTCCCCTACTTACAAGTGAAAGTCCCCTACTCCTAGTGTATTATTATCAATGAGTTTTTTTATGTCATTAATTGCTTTACATATTTCAGTGCCCCAATGTGTGGTCATAAATATTTACAGTTGTTAGTGCTTCTTGTTGGATAGACCACTTTATGATATAATGCCCTTCTTCATCTCTTTTTGCAGGCTTTGTATTTTAAATCCAGGTTGCCTGACATGAATATGGTACTACAGCTTTCTTTTTATGTCCAGTAGCATGATAAATTGTTCTGCAACCCCTCACTTTCAATCAACAGGTATCTCTAGGTCTCAAAGGAGTCTTTTACAGGCAGAATATACATGGATCTTGTTTTTTTAATCCATTCTGATACTCTGTGCCTTTTGACTGGACTCTTTAGTTCATTTACATTCACAGTGATTACTGAAAGATATGATGTTAGTGTAATTGTGTTATCACAATGTTTCTGTAAAGTAATTTTTTTTCTGGAGATTTATTCTATTCCTTTCTAATGTTTGTTGCTTTTGGTCTTCCTTTCCCACTCAAAGAGTCCCCTTTAGTATTTCTTGCAGGGTTGGATTAGGGGTCACAGACTCCTTTAGATTTTGTTTGTCTGGGAAGCTCTTTATCTCTCCTTCTTCTCAATGACAAACTTCCTGGATAAAGTATTCTTCCCTGCCCATTTTTTTCCCATTCAGCACATTGAATGTATGATGACACTCCCTTCTCTCTTGGTAAGTTTCTGTGAATGGAACTAACCTTATTTGCCTTGCCTTGTTAGGGACTTCTTTTCTCTTGCTGCTTTTAGGATTTTTCCTTTATCTCTCTATTATGTCAATTTTCTGATTTCTCTTGGTAATGGCCTACTTTTGTTGATTTTGATAGGAGTTCTCTGTGCCTTCTGGATTTGGATGTTCATTTCCTTCCTTGGGTTAAGGCAACTTTCAGCTACAATTTGCACAGATAAACCTTCTGTCCCTTTTTCCCTCTCTTCTTTTGGGACTCCTATGAAAGGAATTTTACTACACTGTACAGAGTGGCTGAGTTCTCTAAGTCTACATCCATAACCCAAGAAGTTAGTTTACCCTCTCTTTTCTGATTCCTTATTTTCCATAATTTTATCTTCTATATCACTTAGTCATTCCTCTGCTGTTTCCACCCATTATTATGTGCAGTAAGCATCATGTCTCTTTCATAGAATTTTTAAATTTCACCGTTGACCAATTTTTTATGTCTTTTATATCTGTGGTATGCATATCCTTGATGTCTTCTATGCTGTTCTCAAGCCCATCCATTATCCTTACTATTGTTGTTTTCAGTTCTGTTTTAGGCCTATTCCTTATATCTGTTTTGATTAGATCCCTGGATATGATCCTTTCTTGTTCTCTCTTTGGGGATGAATTCCTCCATATTCTCATATTGTCTAGGACTCTGTCTTCTTCTGTGTTTTAGAAAACCTGTTATGTTTTCTGCTTCTGAGAGTCATGGCTACATTAAGAAGAGTTCGTATGCTGTACGGAGACTGGCGCTTCAGGAAGGGTTTGCGGTGAGTGCTGTGTGCACTGTGTTCTTGCGTTTTGGTGTCTTGGTAAGTGGGCATCACCCAATCCATTACGGTTACGAATAGAATAAAAATAAAAGTGAAGCAAATTCTCTCATTTTTACTTCTTGTGTGCCTGCTTGAGCTGTAACATTGGCTTCCTCTTGCCCTTGGAGTGAAAGTTAAACCATCAGGTCCCCACATTCTCAGACTTGACACTAGTTTGGAATCAGATGAGAATTACACCTTTGACTTTACTGGGTATCCAGCATGTGATAGTATATCATGGGACTTCTCAGCCTATTTAGTCATGTAAGCCAATGTGCTTTGTGTTCTGTTCCTCAGGATTATCCTGACTAATACATGTAGATGCTTTTTCTCTTGTAGTTTCAAGTATTTGAAGAAAACTGTAACACATATAAAGTTCTGAGAAGCAAAGTGAAATGAATGAAGTGTCATGGTGTTTGACTGGGACAAGAGCAGGGTGAGGATAACCAGGAGCTATGGGATCCTGTGGTCCTAGATGCAAAGTGAGCGCACCTGGGACTCCTGTAAATGTTCAGTTGATGTGCATCAGGATACGTGTAAACCATCGATATTTAGTACAAGGGTAAGCAATTGTAAGAGACTCTATCTCTTGTTCATGTAAGTATAGTGTTCCTGGTAAAACAAACTTTGTAAACCAGACCCGAGTAGGTAAGCACAGAATCATGTGTCCAGAGAGGCTTCCTGGGGGAAACTGCTATAAGGAGAGGAAGCCCCAGGCCATGGCACAAAACCTTCCAACAACCCCTACCTGCACCTGCTCCTGGGAACACAAACAGAATGGTGCATAGTGTGCACCCCCTGGCGGTCCTGATCTTCTTCTACAGGGCGGTTTGTGTCTGGGCTCACAGTGACAACCCCTCACTGTGTCCTTGCACAGTAATACATGGCCGTGTCTGCAGACCTCTGACTGCTTAGCTCCATGTAGGCTGTGTTTGTGGATGTGTCTGCCGTCAGAGTGAGTCTGCCCTGGAACTTCTGTGCATAGCTTGTAGAATCATCTTCACGGTCAATGCTTCCCATCCACTCAAGCCCTTGTGCAGGAGCCTGTCGCACCCAGTGAATATAGTAATCAGTGAAGCTGTATCCAGATACTTTGCAGAAGATCTTCACTGATGCCCCAGGCTTCCTCAATTCATCCCCAGACTGCACCAGCAAAACCTGGGAGTGCACACCTGTAGAGAGGGGACAAGAGTGGATGAAATCAATGTTGACTGGTCCTGGTCCTCTCCTGTGTCCAGGGACTTGGCTGACCCTTAGCTGTCGCCACTGCCACCAGGTAGAGGATTCTCCAGCTCCAGTCCATTGTGAAGGGATGTGTCTCAGGGTCTCCGGTAGAGGATGGCATTGTACGGTGATGCTCTCAGGGCACAGACACACCCATACTTAACCTAGTGCTCTTAGGACTATTTGCATAGCCATGAGACAGAGTATTTCATACACAGGACCAGAACCATCTGGAGACGGTCCCAGAGACCGTGTACATTAGGACTCAGAGAGCACCAGTCTAATCCTTGTTTGAGGACATGGGTCCTTGGCCAGGTTCCTGAACTGTGTGCAGAGTGAGCTCCTGCCACTGATTGATAAGACCTTACAGGAAATTCTCCCCATTGTGGATCAGTATTGAATGAGGCAGAGACCACCTGAACCTGTTGTTGGCTCTGATATCTGGACGTCTTATTCCTGGAGAAGCGTGTCTCCGAACTGCTGCACAAAATGGGGTAATAAATGCGTCCTGGCTTCCATCTCTTAGATGAAGATACCTAAAAGCCCTGGAGTAGCAGCGTCAAGTGTCTTCTCACTGCCTGAGTTCATTAAATGCTCTGATGGAACAGGATATTTAAACACCCTTTAGCATCCCTCATCCTACTCATATTTTAGATTGCTTTCTGGAAAAGGAAACACTGGCTTCCGACAGGAAAGCCTTCCTCACCCCTTGTGCACCTACTCACCTGGGGGGGCAGCCTGGTGCTGGGTAGTACTGAAAGCTCCCTGCAGTCTAGGCCCTGCCCTGCAGGGAGGTTCCTGTTAAGACTCACAGGACATTTATTCCAGTGTCTCTACTCCAGCATTACATGGTGGAGGGGAGCAGAATATGCCACCCCAAATATGCCGCTGGAATGAAACATGCTTGAGAAACAGTCAGTGCAGAGACGCACTGACCATCCTTTGTTCCCTAAACAGAATATAAATCTCCTATGTGAAATACACCCTTTTTGTACCAGGAGGGGAGAAATGTCCTTAGCACCAGAAAAAGGAATTCAGGCCCCAGAATGCTGTGCAGAGAAACCTTAGTTCTTCACTACTGTAGTAACACTAAGCACATTGAAGCTCTCACTTTTTCCCCATTGAGGATGATATTAGTGTTGGGTCCTTCATATATGGCTTTTATGATCTCGAGGTATGCTCCTTCTATCCCTACTTTCTTGAGGGTTTTTATCAAGAAAGGATGCCGTATTTTGTCGAATGCTTTCTCTGCATCTATGGAGAGGATCATGTGGTTCTTGTCCTTTCTTTTATTGATGTGATGAATCACGTTAATTGCTTTGCAGATATTGAACCAGCCCTGCATCCCAGGTATAAATCCCACTTGGTCGTGGTGAATAATTTTTTTAATGTATTGTAGTATCTGGTAGGCTAATATCTTGTTGAGGATTTTTGCATCCATGTTCATCAAGGAAATTGGTCTATAGTTCTTTTTAGTGTGGTCTCTGTATGCTTTTGGAATCAAGGTAATTCTGGCTTCAGAAAGAGTCTGGAAGTTTTCCTTCCTTTTCTATATTTTGGAACAGCTTCAAGAGAAGAGGTGTTAACTCTTCCTTAAATGTTTGGTAGAATCCCCTGGAAAGCCATCTGGCCCTGGTGTCTTGTTTTTGACAGATTTTTGTTTACTAATACTATTTCCTTACTGGTTATGGGTCTGTTCAAATTTTTATATTTCTTCCTGTTTCCGTTTGGTAGTGTATATGTTTCTAGGAATTTGCCCATTTCTTCCAGATTGCCCATTTTATTGGCATATAATTGCTCATAATATTCTCTTATTATTGTTTTTATTTCTGTTGTGTTGGTTGTGATCTTTCCTCTGTCATTCTTGATTTTACTTATTTGCATCCTTTCCTTTTTCTTTTGGATCAAACTGGCTAGTGGTTTATCAATTTTGTTCATTTTTCAAAGAACCTGCTTCCGGTTTTATTGATTTGGTCTACTGTTTTTTTGGTTTCGATAGCATTAATTTCTTTTGTAATCTTTATTATTTCCTGTCTTCTGCTGGTTTTGGGTTCTATTTGCTGTTCTTTTTCCAGCTCCTTAAGGTGTAAGGTTAGGTTGTGTATCTGAGATCTTTCTTCCTTCTTTAGGAAGGCCTGGAATGCTATATACTTTCATCTTATGACCACCTTTGCTGCGTCCCACAGGTTTTGGGTTGTGGTGTTATCATTTTAATTGACTTCCATATATTTTTTAACTTCCTCTTAACTGCTTGGTTAGCCCATTCATTCTTTAGTAGGATGTTCTTTAGTCTCCAAGTATTTTTTACTTTTCGAAATTTCTTCTTGTGGTTGATTTTGAGTTTCACAGCATTGTGTTCTGAAAATATGCACAGTATGATCTCAATCTTTTTGTACTTACTTAGGGCTGATTTGTGTCCCAGTATATGGTCTATTCTGGAGAACGTTCCATGTGCGCTGGAGAAGAATGCATATTCTGCTGCTTTAGGATGAAATATTCTGAATGTATCTGTTAAGTCCATCTGGTCCAGTGTGTCATTCAAAGCCATTCTTTCCTTGTCAATTTTTTGTTGAGATGATCTGTCCATTGCTGTGAGTGGGGTGTTGAAGTCTCCTAATATTATGGTATTACTATCGGTGAGTTTCTTTATGTTTGCGATTAATTGATTTATATATTTGTGTGCTCTCCCATTTGGCACATAAATGTTTACAACTATTGGGTCTTCTTCATCTATAGACCCCTTGATCATGATATAATGCCCTTCTGCATCTCTTGATACAGTATTTTTAAGTCTAGATTGTCTGATATAAGTATGGCTACTCGGGCTTTCTTTTGTTGACCATTAGCATGATAGATGGTTCTCCATCCCCTTATGTTCAATCTGAAGGTGTCTTCAGGTCTAAAGTGGGTCTCTTGTGAACAGCATATAGATGGATCTTGTTTTCTTATCCATTCCGTTACCCTATGTCTTTTGATTGGGGCATTGAGTCCACTGAGGTTTAGAGTGAGTACTGAAAGATGTGAGTTTATTGCCATGATGATGCTTGTAGATCTGGAGTTTCTGATGGTGTGCTCTGGTCGTTTCTCATCTTTCTTGCTTTTGATATATATATATATATATATATATATATATATATATACACATATATATATATATTTTTTTTTTCATCTTTTGTCCCCTCAGAGAGTCCCCCTTAAAATTTTTTGCAGGGCTGGTTTAGTGGTCAAAAACTCTTTTAATTTTTGTTTGTCTGGGAAACTTTTATCTCACCTTATATTTTGAATGACAGCCTTCCTGGATAAAGAATTCTTGTCTGCATACTTTCTGATTCAGCACACTGAATAGACTCCGCCACTCCTTTCCGGCCTGCTGAGATTCTGTGGATAGGTGTGCTGCAAACCTGATCTGTCTTCCCTTGTATGTTAGGGACTTTTTTTTCCTTTCTGCTTTCATGATTCTCTCCTTGCCTGAGTATTTTGTGCATTTGACTATGATATGCCTTGTTGCTGGCCAGTTTTTGTTGAATCTAATGGGGGTCCTCAGTGCTTCCTGGATTTTGATGTCTGTGTCTTTGCCCAGGTTAGGAAAGTTTTCCGCTATGATTGGCTCACATAACCCTTCTACCCCTATTTCTCTTTCTTCCTCTTCTGGGACTCCTATGATTCTGATGTTCCTTTTTAATGAGTCACTGGTTTCTCTAATTCTTAATTCATGCCCTTTTGCCTTAATCTCCCTCTTTTTTTTCTGCTTCATTATTTCCTATTAGTTTCTCCTCTGTATCGCTGATTCTCTGTTCTGCCTCATCCATCCTTACCACAGCTGCATCCATCCGTGATTGCAGTTCAGGTATAGCATTTTTCATTTCATTCTGGCTATTTGTTTTCTTACTTCTCTTAACTCTTCAGGAGGGATTCTAATCTATTTTTGACTCCATATAGTGTTCTTATTATCGTGATTCTAAATTCTGGTTCAGACATCTTGCTTGTACCTGTGTTGGTTAAATTCCTGGCTGTCGTTTCTTCGTGGTCTTTCTTTTGGGGTGAATTCCTTTGTTTTGTCATTTTGAAGAGAGAAAAGGAATTAATGAAGTAGAAATATTGAGATAAAACAAATAAAATTACAAAAATATTAAAATTAAAAATTAAACACACACACACACACACACACACACAAATCTAATAGTTAATGCTTGATCCTAGTTGTGTTTTGTTTCGGTGTTGAAAGTGGTTTGACAGATTAGGGAAAAAAAAGGGGGCAAAGTAAATCACTTGAGAATTTGAAAAAATGAATACACTGATGTAGAGTAAAATGGGTAGATGGGAGTAAAATAGAATTTGAAAATAATATAGACAAAAGTAAAGTATATAGTAGAAAAAATTAAATAAAAATATTTTTAATAAAAATTATGAATTTTTTGTTGTGTATTTAAGAAAAAAGTAAAGAAATGAAAAAGAGAATAAAGATAAAAGAAAAAAAAGAAATAATTTGATAATTTGAAAAAGTGAATATACTGTAGTAGACTAAAGTAAAATGATGGAAATAAAAGGGAATTTGAAAAAATGTACATAAAACTAAAAAAACATACTAATGACAATTAAATATGATTATTTTGTAAATATGAAATTTATTGTCAAATAGGTTTCTATACAACACCCAATGATCATCCCAACAGGCGCCCTCCTCAATACCCATCACCCACCCTCCCCACCCTCCCACCCCCATCAACCCTCAGTTTATTCAGTTATTAAGAGTCTGTTATGGTTTGACTCCCTCCCTACAACTTTTTTTTTCCCCCTTCCCATGGTCTTCTGTCAAGTTTCTCAGGATCCAAATAAGAGTGAAAACATACGGTATCTGTCTTTCTCCATATGACTAATTTCACTCAGCACAACACTCTCCAGATCCATCCATGTTGCTACAAAAGGCCACATTTCATTCTTTCTCAATGTCAGGTAGTATTCCATTTTGAATAGATACCACAATTCCTTTATCCATTCATTAGTTGATGGACATTTAGACTCTTTCCATAATTTGGCTATTGTTCAAAGTGGTGCTATAAACATTGGGGTACAAGTACCCCTATGTATCAGCACTCCTGTATCCTTTGGGTAAATTCCTAGCAGTGCTATTGCTGGGTCATAGGGTAGACCTATTTTCAATTTTTTAGGAACATCCACACTAGTTTCCAGGAAGGATGCACCAGTTTGCATTCCCACCAACAGTGCAAGAGGGCCTTACATCAAATATAGTGCCTTACATCAATCCCTTGAAGCATTGAGTCAGTCAAACTAACAAGCCTTATGAGGAATCGGGCACATTTTGACACGTTGTTGAACACACTATACATTGTTTTGGAACCGAGAACAAGTCCTTTCAAAATCCCATGATGGGATGAATACAACTTACTAGAGATCCTGGGGGCTGCACTGATATTTGCTTGAGAGAACAGGGGGTTCCTAACCTCCTTATATCCCAGGTTATAAGTAGGTCCCGTTGCATTGGTGTCTGCCACTATCTGAGAAACAACGTGTTCAAACCGTTGGGAATGGCTGAGGGGTCTGATTTCATAGGCAAGGTCATCCAACTTCATGATACCTTCAAGGCCCCCATAGCACGTGTCCATGGTGACCATGGAAAGAGGAATCTCCTCCAGGTAGCCGAGGTAGTAACAGTCTGGAGGGATGAAGGGGTAGTCCATCTGCAAGGCTCCCTGATCATCCTGAGTCATCATCAGCAACTGTCTGGACCAAAAGAGTTTCTTGTGCCTCATGTGGATAACATGGCTCTTGCCCCCAAAATGCAGGCTATAGGACAGCCAGCCAGGCATCTGAACGCCCTTGCCGTGGTGCAACTCCTTCTTGGGAATTACCACCTCAGAAGAGATGTAGCGCCATGAGGGACGACCTTGAGAACCTTGGACAGGAGCCAGCAATGCCCAGAGCGCAAACAGCAAGAGGGGTGCCCTCAGGGTGACCTGGTCCTCTGCCAGCCTCATGCCCCTGCTCAGGGACATCTGCCAGTGAGAATGGATAAATGGAGGATCCTCAGCAAAACCAGGTCTAGACCATCAGACAGAACAGAGGGCTGTACCAGGTGGCCAGCACCCTACACCTCGGGGCCACCTGTGGGGTTAGGTAACAGTCACAGGGTGTGGCATTGGGTGACCCTGCTCATCAGTTCACCTGGGGTGGATGTGGGAGAGTCAGGTGGGCCATGGTCAACAGTGCTCACATGGACATGGGTAGGGACTTGGACCCAGAAACACGGCTCTATTCAACACATTCCATCTTTTCTCCTTCTACTTGGATACGGGATATGCAATTATAACACACTGAACTTCTCTACCAATTCCATGTCCTGTGGTACTGCTGGGTCACTTTCTCTGGATGACTGCTTTTCCTCATTATGGAGACCAATGCTTCCTACTTCCATGGGATATGGAGGTAGACTGTCAACTTTACCTTTGTACGTATTGAAAAACATCGCTTTGTAATGTTACATGTCTTATTCTGGTTGGCTATTAGTTTGCAGGCCATTTGATCCTTTTGGTTGTTGGTTTGAAGCTTCCTCTGTGTTGACTGAGGAAACATTTCCCAGTATTCTGTGTCATTATTGGTGAAGTACAAGGTTGTATTTTAGTTTTTTCTTATGCCATCTGGTGAGAACAGACAGTACTGCTGAACATGTGTGAGCCCCAGGGGATTTCCCCTCTAATCCCTTATTGTGGTTCTTTCCTGGCCTCTGGCAGTCTTCTCCCATGCCTGTGAGTTTCTCTCCTCAGGTGGAGCTAGATGCAGGGGAGTTGAGGTTACTTTGGCAGCTTGCACCATGGAGGCTGCACATGATCGAAAATGGTATCCACCATGGAACTCCCTTGTTTAAGTAACGTCTAGTCCTTTAAGATCCCTTGGGTTGGGCAGAAACCCTCAGAGTTGGCTTTTGGAGAAGAGTCTGCCTTTTCTCTGGGTGGCTGGCCTCCTAAATAAAGCTCAACTTCTTTTCCCATCAAAACTAAAACTTTGAACATTGACCTTTCCAGAAATACTCAGCTGAATTTGGGATTTCATAACAATAAAATGGAGAGTGGAATGGCAGTTGTCTGGGGCTGGCAGGGTGGGGCAATGAGGAGTAGATCTCAAGGGCTATGATTTTCTGTTATGCAAGATGATTAGGTTCTAGAGGGGTCTCCACAACATTACCCCTGTAATTAACAATACTGTACTGTATGGTTCAAATTTTGTGAAGAGTGTTGGTCTCATGTTCAGTGAGATCCTAACACAAAACAAAAGTGGAAGACACGAATTTTACTTCTCACATGACAGTATGCTGAACTGCATGGACACACTCTCTACTGATAATGTGAAAATAATTTAAAAGCATTTACATAGTTTGAATACTAACCCTGAGGATATGTCATTTACAAATATCTTCTTCCATTCCATAGTTTGCCTTTTACTTTTGTTGATTTTTTCCCTCACTGTGCAGAAGTGTGCTATTTTGAGGTAGTCCCAATAGTTCATATATGTATGTATTTAATTTTCTTGTTTTATTTTTAATTTAAATTCAAGTCTTCAGTCTTTGAGCTCCACGTTTACAGGAAGTTGACTTGTCATGATTAACTTTATGGGTTATCTAGACTGAGTCATGGGTGCCCAGATTCACCACTGTTTCTGTGGATGTCTGTGATGTGTTTCCAGAAGAGACTGGCATTTCCTTCCATGGTTTCTGTCTGGGCATCACGCATTCCATTAAGGTTGTGAATAGAATCTGAGGCAGAGGGAGGAAGAATTCCCTCATTTTTACTTCCCATGTGCTTGTTTGAACTGGAACAGTGGTCCCCTCTGGCCCTTGTTATGAGTGTTATATCATCAGATCCCTATGTTCTGAGGCTAGACCCTAGTTCAGAATCAGACATATTACACCACTGGTTTTCCTGGGTCTCCAGCTTGTGACAGTAGATCATGGGACTTCCGAACCTCTTTAGTCATGGAAACCAATGTGCTTTGGGTTCTGTTCCTCAGGAGAATCCAGACTAATACATGGAGATGATTTATCTCTTCTTTAGAGGAATTGAATAAAGTTGTAGCTCATTTAACGTCCTGAGTAGCAAGTGCCAGGAGGGAGTGTCACGTTGTTTGATTGGACAAGGGCTGGGTGAGGATAATGGGGAGCTGTGGGATCCTGTGTTCTTGGCTGCACAGGGAGTGCATGTGGGACACCTCTAATGGTTCAGCTGTTGTGCCTCAGGAAATCTGTAATTCACTCATGTTGAGGGACAGGAGTAAGCAATGGAAACATCTGTGTCTTTTGTGCATGTTAGTGCAGTTTTCCTATGACAACAGGTATCTAATTCAGAGAGTTAATAGGTAAGCACAGAATCCCGTGTCCAGAGAGGCTCCCTGGGGAAACTGCTGTGTGGACAGGAAGCCCCAGACCCTGACAGGAAACCTGCCTGTAACCTCCATCTGCACCTGCTCCTGGCAACACAAAGCAGAATTGTGCATAGTGTGCGCCCCCTGGTGGTGCTGATCCCCTCCTGCAGGGAGGTTTGTGTGTGGGCTCCCAGCGAGGTCCCCTCACCCAGTCTCTTGCACAGTAATATGTGGCCATGTCTTCGGCCCTCAGGTTCATCTGCAGATACAGCGTATTCTTGGCGTTGTGTCTGGAGATGGTGAATCGGCCCTTCACCGAGTCTGCATAGCTTGTGCTCCTTCCGTCATATCTAATATATGCGACCCACTGCAGCCCCTTCCCTGGAGCCTGGCGGACCCAGTTCATGTCGTAGCCACTGAAGGTGAATCCAGAGGCCACACAGGTGAGTCTCAGGGACCCCCCAGGCTTCACCAGGTCTCCCCCAGACTCCACCAGCTGCACGTTACACTGGACACCTGCAGACACAACACATCTTGGTCAGGAAACTGTCACACATCCACTGGTTCTCACTCATACGCACTCACATACTCAGTGTCTCTCATTCACCATGAATTACCTTTTAAAAAAGCAACAAGGAAAACCAAGCCAAGCACATACTCCATGGTGAGGTGTCTGTGTTCTGTCCTGATCACAGAATGGGAACACCTGGGATGCCTGGAGCTAGGGCTCCTCTCCCAGCTGCACGGTCGGGATGGGCTGGTTTTATCAGCACAGAGAAGGCCCTATTTGCATGTCCTCTTACATATATATCACACTGCAGACTTAGATTTGCTTCTTTAAAAGTGAATGGCAGGTTTAGGGATTCACTTCTAATCATCAGAGATGATGCAGAGATGCACTAATCATCAGAGAATTCCACCCCCGATCCACTGAGATATCACCTCACAACTGATAGCAAGGCTATTATAAAATAAGGCAAACACAACCAGAACATCTCAAGTGTTGCTGAGGATGTGGAGAACAGGCAATCCTAGAATTCACTTGATGGGAGTGCAACATAGTGTAGCTACTATGGAAAAGTGCGGTGAAATAACCCACTAAACTGAGTTCCTAATCTGCTCCCATACAGTTGACTTCATGTCCAGCTGAGTGTGAGGAAGGTCTGGGCCTCATGTTCTGTGGAGAGGCAGGTGCAGAGACAGGTGGATCCAGTGGATGATTCCTTAACTACTTCAGTAGAATGGACCCCTGGCTGACCGTTTTGTAAGACTTGACTCAGTGTGCCTGCCCACTGGTTGTCTCTGGCTTCCTGAACTGGATGGAGAAAAAAAGCAGTGAAGAGTAGAAACTACTCTTTTCTCTCACAGGAACGTGTATATACTGAGAATCCTTGAGAGAAAGTCGTGGAGTTGATGAAGATGCTGTGGGGTTTCGACAACCACAAGGGTCTTTACTCATGGTCTCTCTTCATGGGCATCAAAGGAAAACCTTAAGGAAAATAAAAGGAGAGAGGAGCTGCTCAAGTATATTAAATTTAGATCACTTGAATGAGTCAGTGTCCTCTGTTTGAAAATCACTTACATCTATTTTAAATGGTGGCCCGTGTACTTGTGAGGCACAGGTCTGTATATGAATTGATTTATCCCCGAGCTTGGTCTCTGTCAAGGTCGACACTACTATATGACTGTTCACTCTAAATGTTAGAAGACATCTGTGTTTGTAAATGGTTTAAGGAACAGTGTGTACTGTTTACTGGTCAGGATGAAGTTTGCAGGGCATGATGAGAAAGATGCTTCACAGGAAACCTGACCCTGAAACACTGGTTCTGGATATGAATTCTGAGATCTTGGGTGCCCCCTGGAGACCTGTGAACCTCCAGGTTCCCTACGTGGCTCCTGGTGTCCTGTGTGTTCCTGATGACCTGAGTGCCCCCAGGTGAACTGAGTGGCAGCTAGTGACCTCAATGCCCTATGGAGACCTGAGCATCCCCCTGGTGGTCTGAGTGCTCCATGCAGAACTGAGCGACCCTGGTGTCCTCAGCTCCCCCTGGTAACCTGAGCACCCCAGGAGATCTCAGTTACCCCTGTTGTCCTGAATGCCCCCTCGTGACTTTTAGGTAACCTCAGGGCAAATCGCAATTTTTGGGCCGATGCTCAGCTCTCAGAAGTCCTTTGTGGTGTTTGAGCCAGCTCTGTGGCTAGGCCTATCCTGTCCTGTTCACCCTTAGAGGGGGTTCTGATTGTGTGGCTGTTAATCCTGGGGGAACCTCCAAGGGGGTGGCCAGCACCTGCTTCATCCCTCTTCCTCTTGCCTAACAAACTGCCTAACTCTTGGACATGTGGCTCTTGTGGTCTGGACCCTAGTATGTGATATAGAATATATGATAGTATGTGAACCATCCACTGCATCCACTCTGCTGGGGTCGGTGGATCCAATTCCACCAGAAATTACTGGTTGAGATGGAGAACCCCAAGATGCTGCTAGTGAGGTGCAGAGTGTGCAAGGCACTCACCAGTTGGGCACAACCCCTGCAGCTGCACCTGGGACAGGACCCCTGGGGACAAGGAGACTCAGCCTGGGCCAGTCACCAGCAGTCACAACCATTCCCATCATCCCACATCTGACATCTGAAACCCTCATCTTTGGGACCTCTCACCAGGCACAAGGAAGGCCCTGCAGTCTCTTCTGTTTCTCGAATACAGTTCTGCCTTCCTTAGGGACTTCAGCACTGTCTGAGGAGAGAGCAGTGTGGGCTCCCACACCCTGAGATTGGAGTTTACTCTAGATCTTGAGAAGTTTGCCTGTGTGGGAGGAAGCATGTCCTGATAAGTGGACAAAAATTGAGTCAGGCTCCCCTGGTCCTTCCAGGTCCACCTGTGGGCATCTCTTTGTGGATCTGCAGGCTTGTTGGTCCTCGGTCAAGGCAACACTTGGTCTATGAATTGTGTTGGAGGCAGGTCAAGTGATCGCCTCACCTTTCTGATCAGATAGTGAACAAATGAGTGGACCACAATTCACTATACTCTATCTGTCCGAAAGATATTTGAAGGGATCCATACTTTCTCCAGAAAACTTTCCAAATCAAGTCTTTAAATACATTCAATTTTAACAGTCATTCCACACATAACTGCATAGGAAAAATCTATATTGATGTCCAGTCTGGTGTAAATATAACAAGCAAAGGACACTTGTTCCCAGGATCATAGTTCTTTTAGTTTCCACACTGATGTATTAACCTCACCTGACAACCACCTGCAAAGCATGGGCACACCTGGAGACTTCTGATCTTGATGGTTCTCTGCTGAGGGGGTTTGCTTCCTCAGTCATCTGCAAAGCTTGGAAGCAGTGCCGACATCTTTAACTGCACAGACACCAAGACATGGACACCTTTCTGTCACCTGCAGATATGATTCCCATGCATGGCTGGTGTCTCCATCTCCTGAGAAATCCCCATCCAACACAAGGGGCTGTTAACTCAGGGAGGAGGCACAGATGTCACAGAAAAGTGGGGGACTCTTCACTGATATGGACATAGACCATCAGTATCTGAGGTAAGAAGTTAATGGCACTAAAACAACCACATTAATGAAAATGGATTGGCTGACCTGGACATCATTGGAATCTAAAAATCCGGAGCCTAAAGAAATTGTAGAAAATGTGTTCATAGTCCTGAAGGCATGTGCCAAGAGGATAAATGCTGAGTTAGCTGAATAGACCTCAAATAGAGATCAGAATGCTAGATAGTAAATAGATAAGAGGATAGGTGATGGATGATAGAGGGTAGATAGAGGATAGATAGATAGATAATTTTATGTTATATTAAAGTCATTATAGAGGATTCACATCATTATGAATGTATTATAATGAAATTATCCACTACTGGCAATATTTTTTAAAAGACCATAATTTCATACGGAAAAGAATATTTGACACCAACTTGAGATATACAAAAGAAATAATTATGACTTCAATTTTTTCTGAATACAGCTTCCACATGGGGTAGCACATGCCTGCTTGTAGATTCCTCCTCCCTCTGGGGCTTTGGCTTCCATTCCCATTTGTTCCCAGGGTCTCCCTTCCCAGGATGTCCTGAGCTCTGGGATGTGCAGGGACAAGAGCTCTGTCCTGGATCTGGACCATCGTCCCTCTGGCCTAACATTTACAGCTCCTTCCAGGCCCTTGCTCAACCACCAGGCTTCTGCCCACCAGGCTCCATGCCTGCATCCACCACCTGCCAGCCTCCTTCTGGACTCTTCCATTCATTTCCTGTGGATTTAACAACAGTTTATTAGGTTGGCAGGTCTCCTAATAATAATTCGCATTGAGGAAAGAACTGTATAGGTAAAACATGACAGACTCTCTATACAATAGCCTTGAGTTCATTCCCATGATGTTATTATTTTGCACCCCATCTCAGCCCCTTGACCCCACAGTCTTGCATTAGAAACTGTCACTTTCATGAACTGAACTAAATCTGTCCCCCCTACACAACTGGTCCATCCTATCTATCTAATCTATATGGTCATCAGACAACCACCAAGCTGAGAAGGAACACAATACAGAGTGTGAAGACATAAGTATTTATGAAATAATTTTATAAAATTTTATCTAATAATCAAAGTAATGAGATATTTACAGAAGTAAGTTAAATATGGTAAATGACCATGTTTATTATAAGATTCTATGAGTTTAGATGAACATAATCAAGTTACAGGACAACCGAGTAACCACAGGTCAAAGAAATGTATCCTTCTCAGGTCTATCCAAACCCTTTCCTTTGCACACCAATCAGTTTCCTATCTCTCCCTTTCTCTCTGGGCCTTGCATGTTCTCTGTCTCAAAAATAAATAAACATTACAAAATAAAGATACGTACAGGTCAGTGATATTTAATGGAGAACCCAGAAATAATCCCCTTCATCTTTAGTCAACTGAATTTTGACAAGAGCAGACAACATGACATTGGCGAGCAAATGGTCTTTTTAATAAATGGTGCTAGACAGCTGGCTATCCATGTGCAGAGGAATGAAATTGCATCCATATCTCACACCATATACAAACATCAAATCAAAATGGATCAACAGTTTAAATGTAAAATTATGACCTCTGGAAGCAATATATCGAGATAAATCTTCATGACCATTGGGTTTAGCAATGCTGTTAGAGATGACACCAAAGCACAAGCAAGGAAAGAAAAGTAGATAAATTTAGTTTTCTCAACATTAGAAACCTTTGTGCACCAGAAGATGCTATCCCCAAAGTGAAAAGACAAACCCTAATGGAAGACAATATTTGCACAGTATTTGCTGGTAAGAGCCTGTTATGCAAAATGTATAAAGAGTTTTTACAACTCATCAACAAAAAGACAACCCAATTTTTAATATGGACAAAGGATTTGAATATATCTTTCCCCAGTGCAATCATACAAATGGTGAATACCACTTGAAAAGATATTAAACATCAATAGTCCTTATGGAAATGGAGATTTAAAACACAGTGAGATACCCTTTTACACGCACTAAAAATGCTCTAATCAATACAACTATAAAATCACAAATGTTGGTAAAGATGTTGAGAAATTGGAACCCTTCAACCTTGCTTGTGGAAATGTAAAATGGTGGAGACTATGTGTAAAAGAGTTTGACAATTCCCCCCCCTAAAAAAGATAAAAACATAGAATTACCATATGGCCCAACAATACTACTCCTAGATGTATATCTCGAAGAATTGAAAACAGTTGTTTAAACAAAGTGTATGTGCACATACATAGCAGTACTGTTCACAATAGCCACATTGTAGAAACTATGCAAATGCCTGTCGGTGTGTGAATGGATAAACAACCTGGGGCAGACCCTTAAGCAGGAATATTATTCTGTCATACAAAGAAATAAAAGAAAATGTTGTGGCTGTAGAGAATACTGGTTTCTCAGAAAGCTATCACAGAACTCCACATCTGCACTTACATCTGGAAATTTAAAGCAAAGCCTTGAGCAGGTATTCATGTTCCCGTATTCATAGCAGCTTCTTCACAACAGCCAAAAGATGGAAGCAACCCAAGTAACTATTCACAGGTGAGTAAATAAACAAAATGTAGTATATACACAATGGAATATAATTCAGCCTTCACAAGGAAGAGAGTTCTGACACACACCTGCACACCGACTGAACTTGGCAGTCATTATGCTGAGTGAAATGAGCCAGTGACAGAAGGAAAATACACTATGGTTCCACTTAAGTGAGGTGTCCAGAAAAGTCATACTCAGAGACACCAAGTAGAATGTGGCTGTAGGGGCCGAGGGGAAAGGGGAATTGGGATTTAGGGTTTAATAGATACAGAGTTTCCCTAGGGGAACATGACAACGTTCTGGAGATGGATGTACAACAGTGTGAATGCAGTTAATGCCAGACAACTTTATGCTTAAAGTGACTTACGTGGTAAGTGTTATGTTACATACATTCAATCAGAATTTAAAAAGGAAGGACTGATACACGTCACAACATGGGTGAATGCAGAAAACATCCTCAGTGACAGAAGCCATCCAGAAAAGGCCACTCAGGAACCATCTTGCTCTTTTTTTTTTTTTAACATTTATTATTTATTGTTGAAAAAGAGAGACAGAGACAGGTCATGATAGGGGGAGGGGTTAGCAAGAGGGAGACACAGAATCTCAAGCCATCTGTAGGCTCTGAGCTGTTAGGACACAGCCAGAAGCAGGTGCTCCTACCCATCAACTTCAAGATCACGACCTGATGTGAACTCGGCGTTTAGCAGACTGAGACCCCAGGAGCCCCAGGAACCACCTTGCTCTTTAAATCCCCCCAGGTTACACAGATAGGGGAAAGTCTCAGGAGCACTTCCCCAAAAGAAGCCAGATCAGATTGGAAAAAGACATTTCACAGTGGGGCAGGTGGGGACACTTGAAGTGGGCCTGTGGTCTGGGGTCTAATGTGGAAACGCAGGGATTTCCTCATTTGGGGTTCTGTGGTGGTTTCTCGGGAGGGTGTCCCTGTTTGGGGTAAAACGCACCAAAGTATCTCGTGTGAAGTGGCAAACGCGGTAAAGAAACGAGCGTCCAGGTGAGGGTATTTGCGCTGCTGTGACACGTTCAGTGCACGTCTGAAATCACAGAGTAAGGTGCTCCTGCAAACAACAGTGTCAGCCCCACACGATAGAAGCAAGAGAGGGGTCAAACGCTGTGACGTAGGCCCACGCCCAGACCCAGCTCACCCAGGCGGAGAGGCCACGGGCCCTGCAGGAGGCAGCACGTGAGCCAGAGGCACGTGGGAGGGTTCTATTGGTGGCCACGTGTCTTGGGTGCAGCGGAAGCAGTGGGATTTGGAATTCCGGTTGTCCACAAGACGCCACTAAAAAGCTGTTAGAACTGCGAAAGCCAATGAAGGGACATCTCCCGGAAGTGGACTCGGAGGCGGGGAGGGGAGGCTGGAAGGCGGAGCCCACCACCCAGGTCAGGCTGGGGAACAACCCACAGCTACAGACCCAAGATTAGAACCCTCCGCGGAGAGAACCCCCCGGCTCAGGCCCCACCAGGGGAAGCTGTGCCCTGCGGCCCCTGCAGGAAACCCACCGCGCCTGCAGCTGGGCCCGGGAGGCGCCTGCTCGCCCTGCAGCCCTGCTTTCCTCCTGCGGACTTCGCTTCAAAACCACGCTCCCAACTTCCTCTTCTCCGCGAAACAGCGCTCCTCTCCGTGTGCTCCCCGCTCGGCCGCGGTTTTGCCACAGCTTGCTGGGCCCGGACGGCAATTCTCCGCTACTCCTGAAGAAACCCACTTTGGCTGGTAACATAACTGGCGGGTTATTTCCAAGGGCAACGGAAGGAGCAACGAGGACACTCGCAGGATAGGAGAGCAGCACACACACACCACGTGCACGTCTGCATGCTCCTGACGACCCGTCGGAAAGAGAAAGGAAGAGACGGTGCCATTTGCAAGCGCGGCGGAAGGAACGACGTGCCCCAGAGGAAATCTGAGCAAGGAGGTGGCAGGCCTGCTGTCCCAGGACAGGGCACTGGGGACAGAAAGGCAGGAAGACGCACGGGGGCGGAGAGCTGCTCTGTGCTCCTGGCCGCGGAGGAACCGCCCCTGTGAGCACGTCTGTCCTGCCCGGAGCCATCTGCAGCTCCGGGGTGTCGCACAGAAGTCCCCACGGCGCCGTGGCACACTCGGGAGGGACACCCCGCCCCGCGCGGAGGCCGAAGGGACCCGCGAGGCCAGAGCGGCGGGAGTGCGAGCTCCGCCAGGGGAGCCCGCTCCTGGACCGCGAACCGCATGAGGCAGCGGCGGGAACCGAGTGGGCGCGGAGCAGGAAGACGGCCGCGCGGCCCCGCCGCCCGGCGCCGGTGAGGTAAGCCCCGCGGGGGACACAGTGTCACCGCGCACGAAGCCGCGCGGGGTCCTTTCCCCCCAGGGTCTGGCGAACAGCGCCCCCCTCAGCCTCCAGGTTCCGGAAGCTCCTCTTCCCGGGGCCTGGCTTTCTCCTCGCCTGCTCCTCCCTTGGCGGGAGCTGAGGGGACCGGGTGCTTGTCAGTGTGGACGCGGGGCCACGTCCCCCAGTGCGGACGCGGGGCCACGTCCCCCTGAATCCTCCACAGTGGGCCCTAGGAGACCGGGTTGTTGTCAGTGTGGACGCGGGGCCACGTCCCCCTGAATCCTCCACAGTGGGTCCTGAGGAGACCGGGTTCTTGTCTGTGTGGACACAAGCCCAGGTCCTCCCGAATCCTCCACAGTGGGTCCTGACGACACCGGGTTCTTGTCGGGGTGGGCACGGGCCCTCATCTCCCCGAAGTATCCACAGCGGGTCCTGAGGAGACCGGGTTCTTGTCAGTGTGGACGCAGGGCCACGTCCCCCAGTGTGGACGCAGGGCCACGTCCCCCTGAATCCTCCACAGTGGGTCCTGAGGAGACTGGGTTCTTGTCTGTGTGGACACCGGCCCAGGTCCTCCCGAATCCTCCACAGCGGATCCTGACGAAACCGGGTTCTTGTCGGTGTGGACACGGGCCCTCGTCTCCCTGAAGTCTCCACAGCGGGACCTGAGGAGACCGGGTTCTTGTCGGTTTGGACGCGGGCCCTCGTCTTCCCGAATCCTCAGCGGGTCCTGTGGAGACTGCGTTCTTGTCAGTGTGGACGCGGGGCCACGTCCCCCAGTGTGGACGCAGGAACACGTCCCTCTGAATCCTCTACAGTGGGTCCTGAGGAGACCGGGTCCTTGTCTGTGTGGAAGCCGGCCTGGGTCCTCCCGAATCCTCCACAGCGGGTCCTGACGAAACCGGGTTCTTTTCGGTGTGGACCTGGGCCCTTGTCCCCTGGAATCCTCCACAGGGGGTCCTGACGAAACCGGTTCTTATCAGCATGGATGCATGCCCTCCTCCGCCGGAAGTCTCCACAGTGGGTCCTGAGATCAGGTTCTTGTCACGTGGACAGGAACCTATGTCGTCCTGTTCCCCCACTGTGCATGTAATGGCACAGACTTAAGGTCAGAGTGGTCCTTCATGAAGAGCGCCTTAGATGGTGTTGTCAAGGGCCTTCCTCCAGGTTGGAAATGGTCAAGGGTCTTGGGCGCATGACACAAGGCAAAAACAAAAAACAAAAACCCCACACTCTTTGAATTGTCCCCATTCTATCTTAGAGTTGGATGGCGTCACCTGGGCTTGACCTCTCCCAGTGGGCCTGTGCTGCCATGCCATAAAAATCCAAGTCCCAGGAATCAGAGCTTCTTTCTTCCTACCTCTGTGGGCTCTGGGGGCTTGGGGAGTGTCTTCCTCAGAGCCTTCCCCCCCTTTTTTTTTTTGCCTGTGTCTCTTGCCCTGTGCCTTGGTGTGCTTGTCATGGTCTTTTGATAGAGTGAAAAGTCTGGAGGCTCCTCTAGGGTGTCTCTGTAAACAGGCTGTGGATACTTTGAGTTTTTCAGTGAATGATGACTTTGGCGGTCTTGGACCAATCCAGCCACCTGCAGCATGTCAAGTGCTGTAAGCAACAGCTCAGAGCCAATGACGAAGACCCACAAAAGCCAATCAATGTCCTTGTCTCCCTCCCTTTGGACAAATGATTCCAGGAAGCCTTGCATTTCCATGATGGTATAGTGCCTGTCACCATTTCTGTCTCTCACGCTGGTCCTTGGACATGTAGGTGTAGTGGATCGTGACAGGGGAAATCTGGGATAGAAGTTATTTCTTCCCAGAGTCATGTTCTGTGGCCTCCCACACTGAGGTGTCCCACCCAATACCTGACAGGTGGGGAGCCATTGGCGACAGCAGCGAGGATTGCAGCCACTAGGGGGAGCTTGCCTTGGCCAAGACCTCCACCCTGAGTGCCATGATGCTCCTTGTAGATTTGCCTCCATCCCTAGCTAGGCCTGGCTAATCAAGCACAACACCACGGTGCTGGCCGCAACACAGTGGACCAACCAGCTGGCGTCTTCTTCGACACTAATCTAGGAACACTGTTCTCGGTGTCCACCTCCTTTGGAGGTGAATAGGAAATACACACCCCTGTACCCCCAGACTGGTGCCTGCTTGTTGGTCTCTGCAGGGAGTCTGACCTTTTATGGCACTGATGATTTAGGGTGGGGGTTTCTGGCAACACCTGGCATAAGCCCAAATCAAAGCTACAGACCACCAGCAAGCACCAGCTCCTTCCCACAGCAGCTGAGACGTGAGGGTGAGGAATGAGTGAGCCATTCTTAGGTCTAAGGCATTGTGGGGGGGCATCAGCTAGGCTCCCAATCCCATCCTTGAGGATAAATGTATTGTGGGACTTCAGCTTCTGGACTGAATTAAGAACATGAAGACTGTGACCTGCTGAAGGAAGTGGCAACAGCAAGTCACAGTGGGTGACAGGCAGCTCCCTAGGCATCTGAGCTCTCGTTTGGGGTACATGAGATGTGTGGGCCCCTTGTGACTGAATGTGGGGTTTCAGTACACCCCCAACAAAGGAAATGGAAGCACAGGATTTATGACTTACAGAGCCCGGAACAAGAGGGCACAAGGACCCAGGGAAGGGCAGGCCTCCATCCCACATTCGCCATGATCAGGACATAGAAAACAGGGTAGCAAGTACAGGATTTCTTGGGAGCGGATGGGGCTGAATTCGCTAACTTTCACAGGCTCATCTCTGTGTTATTGTAGAAGGTGCTTGGAAAACCAAAGTAGGAACCCTAGGCAGATTCTTGTCTAAGGTTAAACTCACAGAAAAGTAGGCAAGAGAAAGAGAGCAGGGATTCACATTTACCAGTCTCCCTCTGGATGCCAGAGTCATCCATAGACACTTGTGCCTACCTTGCTGATTGATGTATGGGGTGCTCCTTTCAGCCTCATGGTCTCAGTCTCCCACATTTGTAAATTTGCTCTCCAGAGAGGCACAGCTTGCGCTAGGTGGAACCTAATGCCAGTCCTCTTCCCTCACAGCCCGCAGACACCCCCGTGTGGACAGGCAGTATGGGTGGGTGGTAGTCCTCCATTATCCTGAGCCCACATGGGACTGGGGGAAGACAGATTACCGGAGAATGAGAAACTTTTCAGTCCACAACAGCGTAGTTTTGGAGAAAACTCATGAGGTTGCCAATGAAGGAGCTTGTGTCAACTTCTTTTAATTCTGGAACCAAACACTTCTGCTCAAGACACAGCTCTGACTCAGGTCCTCTTCCAAGAAACTAAGGCTCAGTTTGGGCTCTTACAGGCCTAAAAACTCCATAAAAGCCACAAGCATGCAGTTCTCAAGTTTTATTTCAGAGTGCTGGTCGGTGACCCATGAGAGACCTGGTGTCAGAGCTGTGATGTGCCTGAGGACCCCTGTGTCTCCCGCAGACCCTTGGAAACGTGGATGTCAGCTGTGCCGCCTCAATACTGTATTTTTACAGATGCACCAGATGCATTGTCTATAGTTGTTCAGGGGTCTGGAGGCTAAATTATGGATTGTCTTCTCCAAAAATCTCTTCCTTAACTTTCTCTGTGTTTATAGTTCTGGCATTTCCAGAAACAACAAAGAGGAATGCAGCTATTATGGCATAAATGTGACCAAAACCCACTCTGAGATATACCATGGATTCATGACTTTGCCTGACTGGCTGAATTCTTCTGGGAGGGGTCCACAGTCTGTGCTCCCGCCAGTGCCTTGTCCGTGCACCATGGAGGATCCCAGGCTGTGTGGCAGTGGCAGTTCCTGTTATGGTTGCACATCCCTCTGTGACTGCATTTCTCTGGGATACAGTCATAATTCAGCTGAGCCCCACTGCCAGTGCAGTAGGTATCCCGACAGAACTATCCAGAAGCACAGGAAGTACCAGTTCTCACATGAGGAATCTGGGTTGTTCCTGTGCTACGATGTGAATCCAGCCCCAAACATCAGAACCCTGGATCTCAGACAGATGGAATCCAACATGTTCTTGCAGTTGAGGGAGATGTATGACATTCCTACACTGCAGCCTTCCACACGGCACGCCAGTATGGGAACAGGGTCAGCGTTGAATTCCCCGGGGTGTTCTGCGGTGTCCATGTCGGCTGCCTTCGTGATTTATGGTATAGCAGACATCTTCACCTTTCCCAGAATTTCTGCCACAGCTTTCTTGGCAGTGAATAGTGCGGTCAGTGCAGTTTCCATGATAGCAGCAGCCCTCTTCAGTGCACCCGGTTCCATCTTGCATATGGAAGTCACAGGGTACGCCAAGGTCACCCCATGGCAGAACTCTGGAAGATCACGTATATTTTCGATTGGTCTGCAGGGTGTCCAAGCAGCGGAGTTGGTGCAGTCTGTATAGCATCTGCCTGTATTCCATTTGCCCCCAGGGGTTCAGATACAATCACGCATACAGCCTAGATTGCTGTAGCACTGGTTGAATGAGCCGCAGTCACACTGCTTTCCTGGATCCACTATGTAGTTTCCATAATGATAGTGGGTCAGGCTTTTATTTAAATGCACCAGTTCAGTGTTGAACATGCACTTGCCTGTTCCACAATTCATTATGTGCTGCATATGAATGAAGGAACAGTTACTGAAAGCTTCCATTATACCAGTTAGTTGGGTCCTAAGGCAGCTGGACCTTTTTTGGCAAGCACATTCATCAGTGTCAATGCACAAGCCACAATTTCTTGCCATCTGATGCGTTGGTATGACAGAAAAGAGTAAATAATGTCTGCCTAAATAACCCAGAATGATGGCATATAAGCCATTGGTGGATGGCATATAGAATATACAACTGGACTGCCATGAACCTCATGGGGCCCATCTCAAATCACATTAAGGGTGAATGTGTTTTAAGAAATCGAAAATACTTTCACTCATACTATTGAAGAGGAAAAAAAAGGGGCTCTGATGCAACACATAATTGCCTGTGTGAGCTTGATGTCTCTCACTATAAATGACCATGAAACCAATAACTTACATCAATAGCATGAAATATGGACTCAATTAAGCTAACTAGCCTTACTAGGAATTGGGCACTTTTTTCCACGTGGTTAACACACTATACATTGTTTTGAAACTGAAAGCAAGTCCTTTGATAATTCTGTGATGGGATGAACAGAACTTACTAGAGATCCTTGGGGCTGCACTGGCATTTCCTTGAGGAACAGGGGGTCCCCTGTCCTCCTTATATCCCAGGTTATAAGTAGGTCCCATTGCACAGATGTCTGCGACTATGTGAGAAACAAAGTGTTCAAACCATTGGAAACCACCGAGGGGTCTCATATCATAGGCAAGTTAATCCAACTTCATGATATCTTCAAGGCTGCCATAGCCTGTGTCAATTGTGACCATGGAAAAAGGAATCTCCTCCAGGTAGCTGAGGTAGTAACAGTCTGGAGGCATGAAGGGGTAGTCCACCTGCAAGGCTCCCTGAGCATCCTGAGTCATCATCAGCAGAGTCTGGACCAAAAGAGTTTCTTGTGCCGCATGTACATAACATGTCTCTTGCCCCAAAACGCAGGCTATAGGACAGACAGCCAGGCATCTGAATGCCCTTGCTGTGGTGTGGCTCCTTCTTGGGAATTACTATCTCAGAGGAGATGTAGCACCATGAGGGATGCCCTTGAGAACCCTGCACAGGAGCCAGCACTGCCCAGAGTGAAAACAGCAAGAGGGGCGCCCTCAGGGTGACCTGGCCCTCTGCCAGCCTCATGCCCCTGCTCAGAGACATCTGCCAGTGAGAATGGATAAATGGAGGATCCTCAGCAAAGCCAGGTCTAGACCATCAGACAGAATAGAGGGCTGTGCCAGGTGGCCAGCACCCTGCACCTGGGGGCCCCCTGTGGGGTTCGGCAACAGTCCCAGGGTGTGGCATTGGGTGACCCTGCACATCAGTTCGGCTGGGGTGGATGTGGGAGGGGCAGGTGGGCCATGGTCAAGAGTGGTCACATGGACATGGGTAGGGATTTGGACCCAGAGGCATGGCTCTAGTCAACACCTTCAATCTTTCCTCCAGCTACTTGCATATGGGCTATGCAGTTATATCACCCTTAACTTCTCTATCAAATCCATGTCCTGTGGTACTGCTGGGTCACTTTCTTTGGATGACTACTTTTTCTCATTACAGAGACCACTGCTTTGCTTCCTTGTGATGCGGAGGTAAACATTGTCAATTTTACCTTTAGGGGTGATGCTAAAAATCTCTTTGTAGTTTTGTGTGTCTTATTCTCCTTGGCTATTAGTTTGTAAGCCATTTGATCCTTTTGGTTTTTGCTTTGAAGGTTCCTCTGAGTTCACTGAGGAAAACATTTGTCAGTATTCTGAGTGATGATTGGTGAACTGCAAGGTTGTATTTTAGTATTTTCTTATGCCAGCTGGGGAGAACAGAAAGTACTGCTGACCATGTGTGAGCCCCAGGGGTTTTCTCCTCTAATCCCTTATGGGGGTTCTTTCCTGGCCTCTGGCAGTCTCATGTAGTTTGGTTCCCTCTTCAGCTGGAGATGGAGGGGAGTTGAGGTTACTTTGGCAGCTTGCACCATGGAGTCTGCCCATGATCAAAAGATGGTTTTGACCATGGCACTGCCTTGCTTGTTTAAGTACCCTCTACTGCTTTAAAACGCCCTGGGTCAGGGAGAAACCTCAGAGGTGGCGTTTGGACAAGAGTTTGCCTTTTCCCCAGTGGCTGGCCTTCTGAATATAGCTCAAATTCCTTTGCCACCCAAACTAAAACTTTGAACATTGACCTTTCCAGCAACAGGCAGCTGAATTTGGGTTTTGATAACAATGAAATGGAGAGTGGAATGGCAGTTGCCAGGGCCTGGCAGGGAGGGTCAATGAGGAGTAGATCTCAAGGGCTATGATTTTGTGTTATGCAAGATGACAAGTTTTAAAGGGGTCTCCACATCATTACCCCTGTAATTATCAATACTGTAATGTATGGTTAAAATTTTGTGAAGAGTGTGGGTCTCATTTTCAGTGAGATCTTACCACAATATAAAAGTGGAAGACACGAGTTTTGCTTCTCACACAACAGTGTGCTGAACTGCATGGACACACTCTACTGATAATTTGAAAACAATTAAAAAAAACTTATACGTTTTGGAAACTAACCCTGAGAATATGTCATTTACAGATATCTTCTTCCATTCCATAGGTTGCTTCTTTGTTTTGTTGATTGTTTCCTTCACTGTGCAGAAGCTTGCTATTTTGCTGTGCAGAAGCTTTTTATCTTGATGAGATCCCAATAGTTTATTTTTGCTATTGTTTCCCTTGCCTCTGGGGACATGTCTAGTAAGAACTTGTTCTGGCCAAGGTCAAAGAGGTTGGTGCCTGTGTTGTCCTCTAGGATTTTGATGGTTTCCTGTCTCCCATTTAGGTCTTTCATTCAATTTGTATTTATTTTGGTGTGTACTGTAAGAAAGTGGTCCAGGTTCCTTACAAGTTCACGATGCTGTCCAGTTTTCTCAACACCAGTTTTTGAAGGGACTTTTTCCATTTGATAATCTTTCCTGCTCTGTCAAAGATTAGTTGATCATATAGTGATGTGTCCATTTCAGGGTTTTCTAATCTTTTCCATCAATGTATGTGTCTATTTTTTGCCAGTATCATCCTGTCTTGATGACTACAGCATTGTAATATAGCTTGATATGCAGAATTGTGATGCCTCCAGGTTTTTTTCTTTTTCAAGATCTTTGGTTATTTGGGGTCTTTTGTGGTTCCATGATAATTTTAGAGTTATTTGTTCTAGCTCTGTGAAAAATGCTGGTATTATTTGACAGGAAATTGAATTATTTGCATTGAATGTCTAGATTGCTTTGGATAGTATTGTCATTTAACAATGATTTTTCTTTTGATCCATGTGCATGGAATATTTTTTCCATTTCTTTGTGTTTTCTTCAATTTCTTCCATAAATGTCCCAGACTTTTCAGAGTACAGATCTTGTACCTCTTTACTTAGGTTTATTTCTAGTATATTATGGTTTTGGTGTAATTTTAAATGGGATTGATTCCTTGATTTCTCTTTCTCCTGCTTCATTATTGGTGTATAGAAATGTAACAAATTTCTATATGTTGATTTTGTATGCTACAAATTTACAGGTTTATTGTAGCAGTTCTAGCGGGGTTTTTTTTGGTGGAGTCTTTAAGGTTTCTATATATGGTATAAAGTTCAACTCCAGAACTGAATAATCCTATTAAAAAGTGGCCACAAGACATGAATAAGCATTTTTCCAAATGTGACCTACAGATTGTCAGTAAACTCATGAAAAGATGGTCAACATCACTCCTCATCAGGGAAATATAAATCCAAACTACAATGAAATATCAACTCACACTGGTCAGAAAGGCTGAACTCAACAGCACAAGAAACAACAGGTGTTGGTGAGGATGCAGAGAAAGAGGATCCTTTTGGAGGTGCTGGTGGGAATGCACACTGGCACAGCCACTATGGAAAACAGCATGGAGGTTCCTTAGAAAGCTAAAAATACAACTACGTTACGATAGAACAAATGCACTACTAGGTATTTACCCAAAGGATACAAAAATGCTAATTTAAGGGAATTGTACCTCTCTGTTTATAGCAGCTATGTCACAAACAGCCCAGCTATGGAAACAACCCAGCCGAAGTATGCATTGATTGATGAATGGGTATA
Source organism: Panthera pardus (assembly GCF_024362965.1). NCBI lineage: Eukaryota > Metazoa > Chordata > Mammalia > Carnivora > Felidae > Panthera > Panthera pardus. Next base: position 106,404 of record NW_026526864.1, on the reverse strand, counting down.
GAATACGTGGTATATCTACATAACCCCGTCCACGCACACTGGAATATTTCTCAGCCGTAAAAGGAATGACATTAGCTATTGTTAAGGACAGGGATGGGCCTAGAGAGTATTATATTTACGGAAATAAGTCAGAGAAAGACAAATATATGATTTCCTCCATATGTAGAATTTAAGAAACAACAAATGGGCAAAGGGACAAATAAGAGAGAAGAGGCAAACCAAGAAATAGGCGATTTTTTCAATGTTCACTTATTTATTTAGAGAGAGAATGGGAGGTGGGGCAGAGGCAGATGGGAAGAGAATCCCAAGGAAACGTCGTGCTGTCAGTGCAGAAACCAAAGTGGGGCTCGGTCTCAGGAATGATGAGATCAAGACAAGAGCCCAGATCAAGAGTCGTGGGCCTAACCCATGGAACCACGTAAGCCCCACGAAACAGATACTTAACTATAGGGGAAAAACTGATGGTTACCCTGGGGAGGGTGTGTGGAGGGATGGGGAGGTAGTTGATGGGGATTAAGGGGAGCGCTCGTCACGAACACTGGGTGCTGTATTGCAATGTTGAATCACTATATTTTACACCTGAAAGTAATAGTACATTGCATGTTAACTCTCACTGGAATTTGAAGAAAAACTCAAATAATGTATTTATAGTGCCTGCAAATGGCCATGTTGGCATACAGCCCATGAAGAAGCATTTATTGCAGAAAATATACTACCAGAAAGAATACCTAGACTATTTGAACTAAGGTATGTTCTTTTCCTTTCCCACCCCAGATCAGCAAGAAGAAACTCCAGTGCAAGTAACTGTGACTATAGGCATGTGCCACTGAGCCTGACTGCAACCTCCCCTCCAGACTGTTGTAGCCAATACACACGGTTCCCGGTGACCAGCTCCTGTTCAGAGGACTCTTTCCCAGAGGGACAGGATGTCAGTGACCCTAAGCTGTTTGCTGATGAGGCCAAGCCCCAGCAGGTGCCACTGAGATGTGCGACTCACTCATTGTTGGCAGCCCCACTCCCAGGAAGGAAGCTCTGCCCTGGGCACAGTCCACTAGGGATGCTGGGAACCTGATCACCCCAGACCTGACTTGTATGGCAGGAGTCTCATGCCACCAGGACAAGCAAGCCACAAGGCAGTGAAGCTGCCAGCCACCCCTAAACAGAGCCCTCAGTTTCCAAACTGTTTGGAATCCTGTTTGTCCCCGACACGCCCTGCAGCTGCAGACCTTTGCCCAGAGTATTGCCCAGGGTAAGGGGGACATGAAGCAATCCTCTAAATTAAGGAGCAAATCCGTTCCTATAGAACTGACTTCATTTCCAGCTAAGTGTGAGGAAGAAGGTCTGGGCCTCATGTTGTGGGAGAGTGAGGTGCAGGAGACAGATGGTTTCAGTGGAGGATTCCTAACCTACTCCCCCTCACCTGCAGGAGAGAGCCAGAGCCAGGGACAGTGGAGGCAACAGCTCCTGTCAGAACACATATCAGACTATGGTCTCAACTACTCTCCATTCAGAGGAGTCCGAGGTTGTAGGGTTCAGTCTGTGGAGACTCCATACATCAGAGGGTGGTTGAACATAGGAGTGCTGTCAAATGAAGCAGAGTATCTCATCCTGTGGTTTGGGAAAGAAAGAGATAAGGAATGTCCAACCAAACCACTGTCACCATGGTCTGGCTGTGTGAATGTCCCAGGTCACACCACCTCTGTAATTATGGGACTACCGCCCTTCCCTCCACATCATGTCTTTGAGTTTCACCTGATTTCAGGCGTCAGTAGTGTCACAGTTCTCTGGCAAAGCATCCCATTGATGGAAGTTTCGTAGTTGGTTTATTCCTTTATATTTAGAAAGACTTTTGCCTTATTCTGAGCTTCTAACACTAAGAAAGATGCTGTAAATATTTACACACCATTTATTTTCTGAGCATGGGATTTCATTCTTCAGGGACAAATACTCGGGAGTGGTATTTCCAGGTTCCTTTTTATGTCATCCATGTATAATTTCATAAGCAACAGCCAACGGTTTTCCAGAGCTGGTGTTTGTTTGTCAATCCTTCCTGCATTGTTTGAGGCCCCACGTATGCTGGATGCTCACCTGGATGTTGTTGTCAGAGTTGTTCCTACCTGAGCCATTGGGATGTGTGTATAGGGCATCTGTTGCATTCTTGATTTGAATTTCCCTGACAGTCGATGGTGTGAAGAGTCTTCTCCAGTCAGTAACTAATGTGTCTATAACCTCAAGGATAGGATGTCTACTACACAAGGCTGTGCTTGTTTGATGGAGGTTTGTTTCCTTTCTTCCTATTGACTGTTGAGGGTTGTTAGCATATTCAAGATGCAGGTCCCTTGGTGGTCATGCAATTTGTGAATGTTGTCTCTTACTCTGTAACTTATCTTACTATTGGTATTCACGTGGGCAGATAAGCGGAATTGATTTTCACAAAGTCTATTTATACCATTTCTTTTTATGGGTCTTGTGTTCTTAGCTATAGTTTTCCTTTTCTTGATGATTGCTTATGACTAATATTTTTTTAAAATGTTTATTCTTGATAGAGAGAGAGACAGAACGTGAGCGGGGAAAAGCAGAGAGAGAGGGAGACACAGAATCTGAAGCAGGCTCCAGGTTCTGAGCTGTCAGCATAGGGCCTGACAACGGGGCTCAAACCCTCAAATTGTGACACCGAGACCTGAGCTGAAGTGAGACACTTAACTGACTCAACCATCCAGGCACCCCACTGATTTCTTGACTTACAATGTAACTAAAAGTCTTGTTTTTTTTTCTGGTTTCTCTCAATGTTGACATGTTCCCTATTTGGTCTCTGGTGACTTAGAGTTTTGTCGTTTGTTTTTAAATTTATAGACTCTAGCAAATCATTTTTGTGGCATGGTTTTTCCTAATATATGGAAATTAAGTGGAAATATAGGAAATTGAAGTTCAAATTTCACAAGAGTTGCCATTCTGTGTCTCTTTGGCCAGACTGCTCATCAGATTTGATAGATATGCTCCTGGGGTCAAAAACACGTTTACCTTTTCAGGTGGTGGGCTTTCTATATGTCTCAGGAGCCGCTGAGCTCTGTGCACACAACTGAGTTCTTGACACAATTTTTCCTTCGCAATTCTATGTGAAACCCTCAAAATCCATTTTTGCATTGCCAATTTTAGACACTTCATGAATAGAATGCATTGAAGCTCTTGTATCATTTCCTAAAATTATTTTACTCTTGCGTGTTTGGGACTGTAATTTTTCTTCTTCCTCCCAAGGGGAGCTCATATCTGCATTTGTGGAATTCTTTCAAGCTTCTCATCTCTTAATACTTTCCCAACGTGCTGTGCAATATTTGACCAAATGAATACTTAGGTTTATTTGTACTCTACCACATTGGGTGATAGGAGCCGCGAGAGAGGCTGCATCATATGGGTTTTTTTTTTTTTGTCCCCTTGTATGTTACTTGTCATATTGAATGTGTATAGAACATATAGCCCCTCACTTTCATGAACCACTAACAGGGGACATGGTTCTCTTCAAGAGACAGGAAAGGAAGACAAGGGAGCTGAGACAGCAAGTCGGGGAAGGAACCCCAGAGCTTCTCAGGAAGCATCAACTGTCCACACTTTCCAGTTCTGCAGATGTGGGTCCCTGCTGAGGCCCAACCTGGGTTCTTGTGCAGGTGTCTGGACAAGCTGCCCATGATGTGTGGGCACAGTGGAGTTGGGAAGGGCAGCTGTGGTTTGAATTCCAGCTCACCTGGCACTGCTGTGAAAATTCATGAGTATGTTAATTTATGTCCACCATCAGTTAGGGATATAATGAGTAAATGCAAGACGTTAGACTCACTACCTTAGATTCCATGTTCATGACAATTTGTGACAACAATTCTCCCTTCCTTTTTTCCACTTTTTAAATTTTTTAAGTTTGTGTTTAAATATTTGTTAGTTAACATATTGTGTAATATTAATTTCAGTAGTAGAATTTATTGGTTCATCACTTACATTAACACCCAGTACTCATCACAACACGGGGCCTCCTTCATCCCCAACACCCATTATCCCATCCCCCACACACCTGCCCTCCAGCAACCCTCAGTTTGGTCTCTAACCTTAGAGTTTTTTTTTTTATGATTTCTTGCTCTTTTTCCCCTTCCCCTAGATCTAAATTCCCCATAGGAGGAAATCATATGGTGTTTGTCATCTTTGACTGACTTACTTTGCTTAGCATGATGCCCTGTAGCTGCATCAACATCTTTGCAAATGGCAAGATTTCATTCTTTTTTATGACTGAGTAATATGCCATTCTATACATATAGCAGATTAATCACATGGTGGACTTTTGGTCTCTTTCCTCAGTTTGGCTGTCATAGTTAATGCTGCTGTACACATTGGGGTGCATGTACTTCCTCAAATCAGAAGTTTTGTATGCTTTGGATGAATTCCTAGTAGAGCAATTGCTGGAGTGGAAGGTTGTTTAATTTTTAGTTTTTAAACTGTTTTCTGGAATGGTCCGGGCACTTTGCATTCCCACCAAGAGTGTAAAAGGGTTCCCTTCTCTCCTCATCCTCATCAATATCTGTTGTTTCCTGAGTTGTTAATTGTAGCCATTCTGACAGGTGTGCAGTCATCTCTCATTGTAGTTTTGATTTGTAATTCCCTGATGATGAGTGATGTTGAGCGAATGTTCGTGTGTCGGTTAGCCATCTGAATGCTTTGTTTGGAAAAGTATCTCCTCATGTCTTCTGACCATTTCTTCACTGGATTCTTTGTATTTTGGGTGTTGAGTTTGAGAAGTTTTTTTTATAGATTTTGGATAGTAGGCCTTTATCAGATATGTGGCTTGCAAATACCTTTTTAATTTCTGTAGAATGCCTTTTAGATTAGTTGATTGTTTCTTTAGCTGTGCAGAAGGTTTTTGTTTGGATGAGGTCCCAGTAGTTCAAGTTTGCTGTTGTTTCCCTTGCCTCTCAAGACATGTCTAGTAAGAAGTTGCTATGTCTGAAGTCCAGGAGGTTGCTGCCTGTGTTCTTCTCTAGGATTTGATGGTGTCCTGTCTCACATTTAGGTCTTTCACCCATTTGGATTTATTTTGTGTATGGAGTAAGAAAGTGGTTCAGTTTCATTCTTCTGCATGTTCTGGTCCAGTTTTCCCAACACCCTCTGTTGACAAGGCTGTCTTTTTTCCCATTACATAGTCTTTCCTACTTCATCCAAGATGAGGTGGCCATACATTTGTGAGTCCATATCTGGGTTTACTCTTCTGTTCTCTTGATCTATGTGTCTCTTTTGTGCTTGTAGCTTACTGTCTTGATAAGTACAGCTTTGTAATATAGCATGAAATCCATAATCATGAAGCCACCGTTTCTTTGTGTAGAGACATTTCAACACTACTTGCTCCTTAAATCCATGAACATGAAGGTGTTTCCATTTCTTTGTGTCATCCTCAGTTTCTTTCACCATTTTTAGAGTCTTCAGATTATGGATATTTTAACTCTTTAGGTATCCCATTATATTTTTTGCAGTTGTAAACGGCATGGATAGTTTTTTTATTTTTCTTTCTGTTTCTTCATTATTGCTGTGTAGAAATGCAGCTGATTTCAGTATGTTGATACTGTATCTTGTGACTTTGCTGAATTTGTGTATCAGTTCTTGCAATATTTTGGTGGAGTCTTGAGTTTTTTATATACAGTGTCATGTTATCTGTGAAGAGGGAATGTTTGACTTCTTCTTTTTTAACTTGAATGCCTTTCTTTCTTTCTTTCTTTCTTTCTTTCTTTCTTTCTTTCTTTCTTTCTTTCTTTCTTTCTTTCTTTTTGTTGTCTGTTTTTGAGGATAAGACTTTCACTGCTGTGTTAAGTAGAATGATGGGAGTGGACATCCCTCTTGTGTTCCTGATAGTAGAGGAAAAAGTTTTTTTCCCCACTGAGGATATTAGCTGTGGGGTTTTCATGTATGGACTTTATGAATTTGAGGTGTGTTTCCTCTACCCCTTGTTGAGGGTTTTATCAAGAAAGGATGCTGTACTATGTCAAAATTTTTTTTTTCATCTATTGAGAGGGTCATATCATTCGTATCCTTTCTCTGATTGATGGTATGTATTACATTGATTTATTTGTGACTGTTGAACCACCCTTACAGCCAAGGAATAAATCCGACCTGGTCACATTAAAGGATCCTCTTAATGTATTGGTTGATTCAATTTGCAAGTATTCTCTTTCTTTTTTTTTTGTTAACGTTTATTTATTTTTGAGACAGAGAGAGACAGAGCATGAATGGGGGAGGGTCAGAGAGAGGGAGACACAGAATCTGAAACAGGCTCCAGGCTCTGAGCTATCAGCACAGAGCCCGCGCGGGACTCGAACTCACGGAACGCGAGATTACGACCTGAGCCAAAGTCGGACACTTAACCAACTGAGCCACCCAGGCGCCCCTGCAAGTATTTTCTTGACAATTGTTGCATTCTTGCTCATTAGGGCTAGTGGCCTGTAAGTCTCATTTTTAGTGGGGTTTAATCTGGTTTAAAACTGTGATCATACTCATCTTGTAGAATGAATTTGGAAGTTTTCTTTCCATTTCTATTATTTGGAACAGTTTGTGAAGACAGGAATATTCTATTCTACTTAAATAGAATATTTCACACTCTTGTTAAATATCTGGTAGAATTCACCTGTGAACCTATCTGGCCCTGGATTTTTGTGTGTCAGTAGATTTTTGATTAAAGATTCAAATTCTTTGCTCATTATCAGTCTGTTCACGTTTTCTCTTTCTTCCTTTTTCAGTTTAGGTAGTCTTCATTATTCTGGGAATTTATCCATTTCTTCCAGATTGCCCAATTTGTGGGCATATAAATCTCCAAACTATTGTCTCATAGATGTATTTCTGTGGTGTCAGTCGCGATGTCTCCTCTCAAATTCTGATTATATTTACTTTCGTCCTTTCTGTTTTTTTTTTTGCCAAGTCTGCCCATGGGTTTTCATTTTTATTTATTCTTACAGAAACCAGCTTATAGTTTCATTCATCTGTTCTACTGTTTTTCTTTGTTTCTATATCATTTATTTCTTCTCTAATCTTTTTTGTTTACCTGTTCCTGCTGGCTTTAGGGTTCATTTGTTGTTCTTTTCCTAGTTTCTTTAGTTGTAAAGTGGTTGTGTGTTTGAGACCTTTCTTCTTTCTTGAGTTTGGCCTGTACTGCTATATATTTCACTCTTCCATCAACTTTGCTGCCTCCAGATGGTTTGGAACTGGCATGTTTTCATTTTCATTTGCTTCCATGTATTTTTTATTGCTTCTGTAATTTCCTGAAAATCTCATTCAGCTTTTACTACAATGTTCTTTAACCTAATGTTTTGGTGGTGTTGCCCAAATTTTTCTTGTGGTCGACTTTAAGTTTCATAGTGTTGTGGTTTGAAAATACGCATGGAATGATCTCAGTCTTTTTGTACTTGTAGAGGGCTGATTTGTGACATAGTATGTGATCTGTTCTGGAGAATGTTCCATGCGCACTCAAAAAGAATGTGTATTCTGGTGCTTTAGGATGGAATGTTCTGAATATGTCTGTTAAGTCCATTCAGTCCATGTGTCTTTCAAAGCCATTGTTTCCTTATTGATTTTCAGCTTAAATTGTCTTTCCATTGTTGTAAGTGGAGTGTTAACGTTCTCTATTATTACTATTGTCTATTATCAATGAGTTTCTTTATGTTTCTTATTAATTGAGTTATATATTTCAGTGCTTACATTTTGGGGGTATAAATATTTAAAGCTTCAGATCTTCTTGTTGGATAGACCCCTTTATGATGATATACTGCCTTCCTGATCTCTTGTAACAAACTTTGGTTTGAAAACTGGGTAGTGTGATATGAGTATGGTACTACAACTTTCTTTTGACGTCCATTAGTATGATAAATTGATTACCCTCCCCTCACTTTCAATCTACAGGTGTTTTAGGTTGAAAATGAGTCAATCGTGTGCAGTGTGTAGAAGGATCTTGTATTTGTTTTTATCCATTCCGGTATCCTATGTCTTTTGATTGGAGCATTTTGCCCATGTACATTCACGGTAATTATTGATAGATATAAACTTAGTGCCATAGTGTTACCTCCAAAGTCATTGTTTCTGGAGATTTTCTCTGCTTATTTCTAGTCTTTGTTACTTTTAGTCTTCCTTTCCCACTCAAAGGGTCCCCTTTAATTTCTCACAGGGCTGATTTAGAGGCCATGAACTCCTTGGGTTTTGTTTGTCTGGGAAATTCTATCACTCCTTGTATCTGAATGACTGCCTTACTGGAGAAAGTATTCTTAGCTGCAAAATTTTCAATTGCGCATGTTGAGGATATGATGCCACTCCCTACTTGCATGAAGGTTTCTGTAGAGACATGTGCCATAGTTTTTTTTTAATCTTCCCTTGTTAGTTAGCAACTTCTTTTGTGTTGATGCTTTTATGGTTTTTCTTTATCTGGATATTTTGCCATTTTCCTATGATATGTCTCAGTGTTGGCCTGCTTTTTTTTTTTTTTTTATTTTATTGGGTGTTCTCTCTGCCTTCTAGATGTGGATGTCTGTTTCCTTCCCCAGCTTGTGGAAATTTTCACTATATTCACTCAGCTAAAATGTATCCCCCTTTTTCTCCCTCTTATTCTTTTGGGACTCCTTTCAAAAGAAGGTTATTACAGTTTATGGAGTTGCTGATTTCCCTAAGTGTATGTTTGTGATGCAATATTTTAATTTTCGTCTTCTTTCCAGCTTCATCTCCCCCATACTTTTATCTTCTATGTCCCTTCCTCATTCATCTGCTTCTTTCCGCCTTGAGGTCATTATATCCAATCAGTTTCACATCTCGGTTACAACATTTAAAATTTCATCCTGACTAGTTTTTAGGTCTCTTCTGTTTGCAGTAAGGGTATCCCTCATGTCTCATATATTTTCCTCAAGCACAGCTAGCATCCTTATGATACTTTTTGAAAATCCTGTTTCATTATGAGAGTTTTCAGAAATTCTGTTTGAGGCACATTAGTTTATGTGTTTTAATTATATCCCTCACAATGACCTTTTATCATTTTTTCTTTTAGGATGAGTTCCTCCATCATGTTGTTGTCTATGTCTCTGCCTTCTTAAATGTTTTAGAAAATCCTGTTATCTTTTCTGCTTCTAGGGTAGTATCTTTATTGAGCAGTGTTCACATACTGTCCAGGGCCTGACACTTCATGAAGCATTTGTTTTATGTTCCGTGGCACTGTGCTGTCGTGTTTTGGCTGCTCTGTCCCTCAGGACAGTCCTCTGCAGAGTTTCTCCTTGCCTCCAGTGGGGAGTGTTGGACCTTGTCCCCAGTGTTGTGAGTTTTAACTAGGTGAGTTTGGTCTGCTTGTTAAAAGAGGCTAATTCCTATCTCCCCTAGAGGTGAGGATATGCCTCAGTGTATGATCAGCTGACTTGGTGCGTATGGGGGTTTACGGTGGTCTTTGGAGGAAGGGGTGCAGTGGTGGTCTGGTTGCCAGGCACTCTTTCCTAGTAAGCAAGCACTTGATGGGGGCTGGAGTAGGTGGAGCTTGGTGTTAGTGGCTCAGCTTGCACTGGGGATGCTGTGCTGCTGAGTGAAATCTGTCCATGCTGATTGGTGGGAGGAAATATTGGCATCAGCTCCCTCTCTAGTCCCTGGAGTTGGAGTTCCCAGCCTCCCCTGTTCAGGAAGCCCTCACACAGAGAGAACACTTGTGGGTCCCAGGCTTCCGTCAGAATTGCTTTCACCCTGTCTGCGTCCAAGCCATTGGCCCATCTGGTGGCACAGGGCTCTTATGTTTTTTCTCAGGAGCTCTAGCTGGGTTTGAAAACTCCAAATTGTGTGAACTCAATATGACAGGGACCCCACTGATCCTCTGGGAGAGGGTCTTGATGTGCTGTGCCTGGAGCTGATTTACCCCAGATGGGCAGCTGCATCAATACTAGGGGCTTGGAGTGCATGGTGAAGGACAACCAGAAGGCAGTGTCCAGCTAGCTGCTCTCAGAAGAGGCTCCTATGCTAATGATCAGGGAATTTTAATGGTGCCTGTCAGCTCTCCTGTCCTATGAGAGGCAATGCCCCGTCTCCCAAATGCACTCCACGAAGGGAATTGTCTCTCCCCATGCGACCCAGGGGATACTCAGACCACAGTTCCCCTTATGGGCCTCTGCCCTCCTCCACAGGAGCACTGCTGTGCCCACCAGACTCCACCCCAATGATGGGATTGACTTTTAAATCTTCAGTCTTTGAGCTCCACGTTTACAGGGGGTTGACTTGTCATGATTAACTTTATAGGTTATCTTGACTGTGTCATGGGTGCCCAGATTCACCACTGTTTCTGTGGATGTCTGTGATGTGTTCCAGAAGAGATTGGCATTTCCATCCATGGCTTCTTTCTGCCTGGGCACCACCCATTCCATTAAGTTTGTGAATAGAATCTGATGCAGATGGAGGACGAATTCCCTCATTTTTACTTCCCATGTGCTTGTTTGAACTGGAATATTGGTCTCCTCTGGCCCTTTTTCTGAGAGTTACATCATCAGCTCTCCACGTTCTGAGACTAGACTCTAGTCAGAATCAGACAAGAATTACATCACTGGTTTTCCTGGGTCTTCAGCTTGTAACAGTAGATCATGGGACTTCTCAACATATTTAGTTATGGAAACCAATGACCTTTGGGTTGTGTTCCTCAGGGGAATCTTGACTAATACATGGAGATTGGTTGTCTCTCCTTTAGAGTAATTGAATAAAGCTGTAGCTCATTTAAAGTCCTGAGTAGCAAAGGGCTATGAAGAAAGTGTCACGTTGTTTGACTGGGACAAGGGCTGGGTGAGGATAAGGAGGAGCTGTGGGATCCTGTGGTCCTGGCTGCACAGGGAGCGCATCTGGGAATCCTGTAAATGTGCAGCTGTTGTGCCTCAGGAAATCTGTAAGTCACTCATGTTAAGGGACCGGAGTAAGCAAGTGCAAACAACTGTGTCTTTGTGCATGTTAGTCTAGTTTCCCTATGACAACCCAGTTGCTAATTCAGAGAGTTAATAGGTAAACACAGAATCATATAACCAGGGAGGCTCCCTGGGGAAACTGCTGTGTGGAGAGGAAGCCCCAGACCCTGACAGGAAACCTGCCTGTAACCTCCATCTGCACCTGCGCCTGGGAACACAAAGGAGAATTGTGCATAGTGTGCGCCCCCTGGTGGTGCTGATCCCCTCCTGCAGGGAGGTTTGTGTCTGGGCTCCCAGTGAGGTCCCCTCACTGTGTCTTTCGCACAGTAATATGTGGCCGTGTCCTCGGTCTTGAGGTTGTTCATCTGCAGATACAGCGTGTTCTTGGCGTTGTCTCTGGAGATGGTGAATCGGCCCTTCACGGAGTCTGCGTAGTATGTGCTACTTCCACTACTACTAATTTGTGCGACCCACTGCAGCCCCTTCCCTGGAGCCTGGCGGACCCAGTGCATGTAGTAGCTACTGAAGGTGAATCCAGAGGCCACACAGGTGAGTCTCAGGGACCCTCCAGGCTTCACCAGGTCTCCCCCAGACTCCACCAGCTGCTCGTCACACTGGACACCTGCAGACACAAGACATGTTGGTCAGGAAACTGTCACACATCCACTGTCTCACTCATATCCACTCACAGACTCAGTGTCCCTCGTTCACCATGAATTACCTTTTAAAAGAGCAACCAGGAACACCCAGCCCAGCACAAACTCCATGGTGAGGTGTCTGTTCTGTCCTGATCAGAGAATGGGAACACCTGGGACTCCCGGGGCTGGGGCTCCTCTCCCAGCTGCAGAGTCTGGGATGGGCTGGTTTTATCAGCACAGAGAGGACCCCATTTGCATGTGCTCTGACATATATATCAAGCTCCAGTCTTAGATTCGATTCTTTAAAAGTGAACTACAGGGTTAGGGACGCACTTGTAGTTTAGTTTGTGTAGATGGTGCTGTGACAATTTGAATAATTGTATTCAGTGAGTACAGGTGTATTTGCAGTCCTGTGTGCATTTTTACAGGTCTTTCATCAACATAGATCATTTTCACTCTACAAGTATTTAACATACTTTTTGAAGTTTAACCCAAAATACTTCATTCTCTGCCATTTTCACTTGTATAATTTTGTTATTTATTTTGCATGTATTTTCATGCTGGTGTGTAGAATCACAGGTGGTTTATTTTTATTTATTTTCTTTGTTCATTTTGCATCCTGCTCTTTTCCTCATTTAAAAAAACTGGTTCTAATATTTTTTTGTGGTATCTCTAGGGTTTTGTTATGTTTAAGATCAGTGTCACCTGCAAACAAGTAATTTTCCTTCCTCCTTACTGATTTAAATGTCTTTTATTTTTTTAATTCCCTATTTTTTTCTGGTTATGTCTTCCAGTGGTAGGAGAAGAAGCTTTTCCCTTCTTTTCTTCTGGGATTTAGCCAGTGTAAGGATTCAATTTACATAAGACCTATCTACAGGAGAGAATAAATTTCATTTTGTAAGTGCATGGCCTTCCTAATGATATGACACCCAGAGAAAGGACAAAGCAGGTGGCACTTGTGTCTTTCAGACAAAAAAAACATTGGGTTTGGCAAGAGTTAAGTTTGGGGTATTATGTTAGTCACCAAGTAAGTAGGTTTGTTTGCATCGCCTTCTTGTCCCTGTGTTCCTTATTCTGGTGCTAACGATGGTTCTTCCCTCTTGGTACACGGGAGGGAGATTTATATCCTGCTGTGAAGGGACGATGGAGAGTCTGAGTGTACTTGGGCTCTGTCTCAAGTGACTTTCACCCAAATAAGCAGGGTGACAAGATGACATAGTTTGAGGTGGCATATGTATTCTTCACGTTACATGGGGAACACTTATGTTAGGGGTGACCATCATTGCCTGGCTCCTGATTTGACAGGAAAGCCTTCAGCATTTTACCGTTCAATATGCTGTCAGGTGTGGGCTTTTCATAGTGGCCATGATCATGTGGAGGTAATTTCCTTCAGTCCCTTTTTAATTGGGTTCTTTTTAAATGATGAACATGTGTTGAATTTTGTCTAATGTTTTTTTGAATCAATTAATGATGGTTTTGATTCACTCATTCCCTCTGTTAATGGAGGACATCACATTTATGCATCTGTGTATGTTGAAGGATCCTTGCATCCCTGGATGAATCCCACTGGATTATGTTGTATGATCCTCTCAATGTTCTGTTGAATTCAGTATGCTCAGATTTTGTGAAGGAATTTTGCATGTATGTTCATTTGAGATAGTGACCTGTAGTTTCCCTTCTTGTGGTGTCTTTCTTTGGTTTTGGTGTGAAAACAATGCTGTCCTCACAAATTTCATTTGGGAGTGCTGTTTTTTTATCAGTGGTTTGTAATAGTTTGAGAAATATTGGCATTAATTCCTCTTTAAATGCTTAGTAGAAGTTTTAATAAAGCCATGGACTCCTAGGCAGATTTTTTGGAGGGTGAGGTTTTAGATAGAGAAATCTTATTAATTTTTCTTTTGTTCATTTTGTATTTTTCCATGAAACAGTGTTGGTGGACTACATTATGGCATAAAATGTGTAATTTGTTCCTGGTGATCTAATTGTTGGCCTATAAATACCTAAGTTTTTCTTTAATGATCCTTTTCATGTCTTTAGTTCAGTTATGTCTCCTCTTTCAATTCTGATGGCATTTGTTTGAGTCTTCCCTATGTCCCCAGGCTACCTATTTGTTTCAAATTTTATATACTTTTCCAAATACAAATTTTTATGTAATTGATTTGTTTTCTGTATTTGTGATAGTCTCTATTTTCTGTCTGCTTTATATTTTTATGTTATTTTTATGTTTATCTTGTTATGTCAGTAAAAATGCCAATGACTTTTTTAAGGAACCTGAAAAATATACAATTCATATGAAAGCACACAACACATGGAAGCAACAAAACAATCATGACGTCGAGAGAACCTGGAGACATCACACTTCTCTCTTTCTAAAGATATTGCAGAGGTACATTAACCACAACAGTGTGCTGCTGGCATCAAATGAGACATTTAGGCCAGTGGAGCTCATTACGGAGCCCAGAAGTAGAAGTTTGCAGATGCAGTGAGCAAATCCTCCACGAGATTTCCAACAATGCACAGTGGGGGGAGGATAGTGTCTCCTAAACATGGAGTTGACTAGGGGCTCCTGTGTGGCTCCGTAAGTTAAGCATCCCACTTCCACTCAGGTCATGATCTCACGGTTTGTGGGTTCGAGCCTCACATCAGGCTCCTGCTGACAGCTCGGGGCCTGGATTCTGTTTCTGCCTCTATCTCTGTGCCTCCCTACTCATGATCTGTCTCTCTCCCTCAAAACCAAAGTAAGAATTAAAAAATAGTATTGATATATACATGCCAAATAATAACATTTGGCCATAATCTTGCTTCATACATATACGTCGACACAAAAAAATCTCAAAATGGATGAAGGATTAAGAAGAACACTTGAACCTAAATGCCTTCAAAGAAAACATGAAAGATAAACATGATGACATTCACTTGAGAATGATTGATTTGATATAAAAGCAAAGTCACAGAGAACAAAGCAGGCAAGGGGGACTACATCATACCAGAAAAGGGGCAAGCAAATATTTGCAGAGCTAGAAGGCAGTCTATGGGAGGGTAGACATTACAATAAAAAATATTGAAAAGGAGTTAATATCCAAAATGCAGGAGGGACAATAAGGTGTTCTCATTTCCCTGCCATCAGACCACACCTCAAGCTTCCCCCTTTCCCTATTGGAGACCCACCTCCATTCAAAGTGCTCCTCAGAGGATGAGTCTTAAAGATGTGCCCACTGGTGTCTGGGCCTCACATGCACAAGAGGATGGATTGCCCCCAGTGCAGAGCCTGTGCTCAGGGGGCCTGAGAAAGGAACTGCCCCCACCCATCAGTAGCCAGATGCCCTGTCTTGCAGCAGAGGGAGGACCTGACCCTGTAATAGACTCTGTTACCGCAGGATGTTCTTGCTTTACCTCCTCACCGTGTAACACCCCGATCTTGTGAGTAAAGAAAGAACAGAATTTGATTCAGATGGAAATCAAAGCTACTGATTTGTACAATGTAGGAACCATAAAGTCTTTTGTCATCTATTACCCCCCCCCATCTTTTGTCCCTAACCAGGCTGCCGCTCATGCCTCAATTCCTGGTGATGAAGATGCATTCCTGGGATGAACATCTGCTCAACTTTCTTGTCAATGCCATTGCACTCTGATTCATAAGTTCTCTTTTCATGTATGCTTGGGGAAGGCAACTAAGTTGGGCTCAATAGTACTCCAAGTTCTTGAAGCCAACTTACATTCTGTGCCTTCACCCAAGGCTGCACTCTTGTTTCGTATGTCTGTGACTTGTCACTCTATTACCAAAGGAGTCAGAGAGCCCTTGCAGACTCCCCCACCCTCCTAAAGCACCAGCCGGTCAGGGCCATACACCCTCCTGTCTTCTTAATGTCCATGGTTGCAAACAGCTACTGCCAACGAGGACTATGTCACAGTGCTTCGAAAATCACCACAAAGTGTCTTGTCAGTTTTTCACATCCCTCTCACCGGTACAAAAATGCAGTTGCATAAGCTTCTAAGGAAACCTGGCTACTGCTTCCCAAGGACCCCTAACTTCACTGCCTTTGTCTCTGTGAGCCCCTCACCCCTACCTGATGCGGCCACAGATTTCTTTTCGTGGCTTTCAGAGTCATTAACCTACTTTAAAGTGTTAATATTAGCTCTGTGCACACCCCAAACTCTCAACTGTATATCAACAACATGTTTCACCTTTCATTCCATGGAAATGGAGTGGCTGCAGGTATCCTGTGACAACCTGTGCCTCTCGGATATGTCCTATAACTTTCTTCCCATGAAAATTAGACCTTGGGCCATCAGGCCCCACTGCATGCTTGCACCCCCACAGCTGCTGTCTGGATACATTAGGATCCCCACTCACCTCTGTATTCCTCTCTGACAAGTTTGTAATTTCCAGGCCCACCACCTACCTACCAGCAGGCCACTGACCAACCCCTCCATCATCTTGTGTCATGTTAACAGTTTAAGTTGGGCTATCCCACTCCCCTCCCTAAAAAGGGAGACCCAGGACACCTGGGTGGCTCAGTTGGTGGGAATCCTACATCAGCTCAGGTCATGATTTCGTGGTTTGTGAGTTTGAGCCCTGCATCGGACTCTGTGCTGTCAGCTGAGAGCCTGGAGCCTGCTTCAGATTCTGTGTCCCCCTCCCTCTCTGCTCCTCCCAACTCACACTCTTTCTCTCAAAAATAAGTAAACATTAAAAACATTTAAAAGGGGAGACCCTACTTCATTCCACACGACTGCCCTCAGCTACAGGAATGGTTTCCGGGACATCTGGTGGTCAACCCTGAGTTCTATTTTTTTAAAAAAAATTTTTTTCTTTAACATTTATTTCTTATTGAGAGACAGAGAGACACAGAGCGTGAGCAGGGGAGGGGTAGAGAGAGGGGGAGACATAGAATCTGAAGTAGGCTCCAGGCTCTGAGCTGTCAGTATAGAGCCCGATGTGGGGCTTGAGCTCACAAACTGCGAGATCATGACCTGAGCTGAGGTCCATAGCTTAACCAACTGAGCCACCCAGGTGCCCCACCCTGACTTCTGTTTTGTGACAGCTTCTGTATGTGGGGAAACATAGGAACCACTCAGGCCAGTGTCCCTATTAGAAGTACTCCAGGCGTCCTCTCTGCCTGCTGTAAAATCATTCTAAGCCACTGCACTCCCAGGTTTTCCCAAGCTTGCACATCTGCAAAGGGAAAGACCGCCACTATTCACAGGCATTTCAGACATACGCTGGAGTCTCAGGGCTGTTGGCACCCTCTGGAAATCCCACAGGTCCTAACGGCCATAAGTACCAGAGGACAGAGGACATTTTTCCAGCAGGCCTATAATTGCTGCCCTATTATACGCAACTGATCTTTCTGCTAAAATTGCTAACAGTCACTCTCCAGCCCAAACCGTGAGGAGACTGTCACTATCTCTCCAGCGACTGACAGAGCTCACAAGGCTGTCAAATACACAGCCAAGATCAGAGGCCCCTGTCCTTTCCTTCACTTTAGAAGCCTGCCTTTTTCCTTAACTTGGACTACTGTTTATCATGTAAGTTCCTCACAATGGGAAAAGACAGGTGGACAGATAATGATCAGATGGGGTGTACATCGGGGTTGAGTGGGCCTGCTGAGGCCCCTTTCTTCTCTCCTTTGGTCTTGCACCAACCCCATCAGATGGGATAATTAAGAAACAGAGAGACAGCGGGTTCTTCCCAGGCATCCACTAAACCTCTGACTAAATTATTTCCCAGGGCACTACTTGTAAATCTCTCCAAGTTTTGTGTAATATCAGCAGGCCCCAGCGAGTCCCTCTAGCCCCTCCCTACCCACTGGGGCTCTCCAGATGGATTTGACAAATTGGCTTCCTGTTTGGTTAATGGCTGCATGTTTGGTGGATGGACTGATGCTGTCTGACTGGACATGCCAATGCCACGACTGTGGTAAAGAATGTAATGCCTGAAATGGTTCCTGGATTTGCCATTCCATTATGGATTTAGCCAGACCAAGGAACTCACTTCAGCACATAGACAAACTACATACTTGCAAAGACTTGGGGGTGATAATTAGAATTTCATACCCCACATCATCCTTCATCATCACAGAAGAGGACGATGAGGATATGTGGATTAGGGGAACAGATATGGAACATGAAAAACTAGACACAAAAGTCCTTCAGGAAAAATCCGCCTAGAAACTGGCCTGGAACATCCAGAATCATTGTCCTTGGCCCTTAATGAGATTTGGAATTCTCCAAACATCAGGCAGTGACTGACCCCCTTTGCAAAGTATTTTAGAAAGGAATCCTTAACCCCTTCTCTACTGATTGGGTGAACTTCATGATAACTTATATGACCAAGTTGATGCCATGCATAGCCATGTCCAAGAAGTAACAGGTGCACTTGGGTCATATCATCCACAGACAATAAGAACATGGCCTCTGCCACTGACTAGCCTTGCCACCCTTTCTACAGAATATGGGACACTCATCAGGTCTTCAGAGAGCACCCAGTGCCACCTCGCTGAGAAGGACCTTATGACGGACTGCTAACCGACTACACTGCCATCAGAATTAGGGAAAGATTCTTCTGGATTCACGCAAGCTGCACAAAATAGTTCCAGATCACTATTGTCAAGACCGTGTATGACCATCCCCATGATGACCATTGGTAAGGATTCCCAGAGCGAATTCCCAGGCTCCGGAAGCACATGGCATCACATAGTAGGTCATGGATCAAAAAACTGCATTTCCACCTAGTTTCATCTTCCAGCTCTTTCCTGTCAGGAAAAAAAAAAAAACCTTTTAAAACTGGAGCCTACCCTTTTCCCCACTATTAAAAGACTCACTACATTTCCTGCTCTCTCTCTTAACCTCTATGACTGTCTGTCTTCAGACTGCATCTGCCCCATTCACCTGTGTAGTTATCTCAGCAGGTCAGATACAGACCCTTACACCAGTTTTCCAAATCCCGTCTACAGTAAATAATCAGTCTGATTGTCAATCGTTTTGACATCAGGATAGCAAGTAAGCCCCCAAAGTCGTGTTATTTCCTGCCAGTGCAAGCAGGTGAATGCACCATGTGGATGGACAAATGGAAGGGTGTGGTATCCACAACCAGAACGACAATGTCACTCTGCCTTTCCTTCCACTGCATTGATTGGGACCAAAACTTTGATGGAAGCTTCAGGATGGTCCTTTGCTCAGGTGAAGTATTGGGAGAGAATATTTCTCTTTGTATGAAGACAGTCATGGTGCTATGTTCTCTCTCTCGGTGACGTAGCAAGGCAATCTGGTGCCAGATGGTCACTAGGTGCTCCAGCATAACTCCCATGGCACAAACACTGTCCAGATCCCAAAATGTTTCAATGGCACTCAGACTACCTGTGCATCAAGTGGCATAGCTCAGCCACTTCCAGGTAAGGCTGCCTAACAGCACAAGTCATATGAGAGTAGACCGAAAATCTGGAGTAGCTCAGTCAGGTGACAAAACCCACCTTATAGCTGCTGAAGGACTGCAGGCCTCCCATGTCTCACAAACTTTCAGGAATGTATGATAATTGACCAGTGACAGTGACCCTCAATTGCCCAGACCAGTGGGAACACATGACAGGCTCTACATGAGCTGGTCAGGGTAACATCTTGGCACTCTTTGGCCTGTTAGGAATTCCCAAGGCAGCAGGGTAGAGATGTACAGGTTGAGAGCAGACTGTGGCTGGGACTCCTTGGTCATCGATGCTGAATGGGACATACTGGCTAGCTCAGTCATGACAGAGTCTCCCCTGTGGCCCTTTAGATACCCTCAACTGCCTAGACAGTCTTGGAAATGTGAGCCATCTTATGGACAGCTGGGAATTTACATTTCAGTAGTCAAGTGTAAAGCGCCACCTGTTAGGAGGGGGCTTTAATGCCCATCAAGTGGGCAGACTGAAAGGAGAAATGGTGTGTTTACTGTCCCCGCTCCTTCAGTAAATCTTGAATTATGGGGTGCAATTACTCAGTCCTCTATTGCACACAATATTGATGTGCATATACTGTCTTAATTGGATGTAGGGGGGTGCAATTTGCAGTCCTACAGACTCCTGATATGTAGTTCCCCCCAGGAAAGCCAGGCACTGGGTTTGTTCCCACTGGCCTTGATGGCATGTGAGGGCATCCACATCATTAACAAGGAATTCCAGGAAACCTTGCATTTTCATGATGGTGTAGTGCCTGTCACCATATCTCTCTTTCACACTGTTCCTTGGATATGTTGGTGTAGTGGTCTTGACAGGGAGGACCTGGGATAGAAGTTAGGTCTTCCCAGACACGTGTGCTGAGGCCTCCCACACTGAGGTGTCCCTGACAACACCTGTTAAGTAGGGAGCCATTGTCAGCAGCAGTGAGGAATACAGCCAGTAGGGGGAGGTTGCGGTCGTGTCCTCCTCCCAGGGAGACATGATGCTCCTGGTAGAGTTGCCTCTGTCACTAGGTAGGCATGGCTAAGCAAACACAACACCAGGGTACTGGCTGCAACACAGTGGACCCAGCAGCTGGCGTCTTCTTCGACACCAATCTAGGGATATGGTCTTCGGTGTCCAGCAATATCTCACTTGGAGATCAGTAGGAAATACACACCTCTGGAACCCCAGGATGGTGCCTGATTGTTGGTCTCTGCAGGGAGTCTGACCTTTTATGGCACTGGTAACTTAGGGTGGGGGTTTCTGGCAACACCTGGCATCAGCCCAAAGCAAAGCTACAGACCACCGGCAAGCTCCAGCTCCTTCCCAGAGCAGCTGAGATGTGGGGGTGAGGAACGAGTGAGCCATTCTCAGTGCTAACACATTGTTGGAGGGCACCACCTAGGCCCCCAATCCCATCCCTGGGGACAAATGTGTTGGGGACCCCAGTTGTTGTACAAAATTAAGAACATGTAGACTGTATCCTGCTGAAGGAATAGGCAAGAGCCATTGCTCAGGGGGTGGACAGGTGGCTCCCTAGGCATCTGAGCTCTGGCTTTGGATACATGAGATGCATGGAGCCCTCCTGACTCAAGGTGGGGTTTCAGTGCACCCCCAACATAGGAAATGGAGGCACAGGATTTATGACTCACAGGGCTCAGAAGCAAGCGTACACAAGGACCTTGGGAAGGGCAGGCCTCCTTCCCACAGCCCCAGTGATCAGGACATAGAAAACAGGGTAGCAAGTACCTGATCACTTGAGAATGGATGGGGCTGAAGTCCCTAACTTTTCACAGGCTCACATCTGTGTGGTTATTCGAGAAGGCTCTCAGAAAACCAGTGGGAATCCTAGGCAGATCCTTATCTAAGGTTAAACTCACTGCAAAGTAGGCAAGAGAAAGAGAGCAGGGATTCACATTTATCGGGCTCCAACTGGGTACCAGGTCATCCATAGGCACTTGTGCCTGCCTTTCTGATTCATTTCATTTGGTGCTCCTTTAATCTCATGGTCTCAGTCTCCCACATTTGGAAATTTGCTCTCCAGGGAGGCACAGGTTGTGCCAGGTGGAACCTAATGCCAGTCCCATTCCCTCACAGCCCACAGACACCCCAGTGTGGAACTGGCAGTGTGGGTGGGTGGTAGCCCTCCATTATCCTGAACCCACATTGGGACTGGGGGAAGACAGATTACCTGAGAATGAGAAAATGTTCAGTTTGCAACAGCACAGTTTTGGAGACAACTCATGAGTTTGTCCCTGAAAGAGCTTGTGTGAACGTCTCTTAATTCTGGAAGCATATACCTCAGTTCAAGACCCAGATGCTGACTCAGATCCTCTTCACATAATCTCGGGCTCAGTTTGGGCTCTTGGAAGCTTAGATATGTACGTAGAGGCCACAAGCATGCAGTGTTTAAGTTTTAATTCAGCGTTCTGGTCAGTGAGCCATGAGAGATGTGTGTCAGAGCCGTGATGTGCCTGTCGACCCCTGTGTCTCCTGCAGACCCCCGAAACGTGGATGTCAGTTCTGCAGCCTCATTACTGTATTTTCACACATGTGCCAGTTGGATTGTCTATAGTTGTTCAGCAGTCAGGAGGCTAATTATGGATTGTCGTCAGCAACAATCAGTCCCTTAACTTTCTCGGGGTTGATAATTTGACATTTGTGGCGACAACACAAGGAATGCAGCTATTATGGCTTAAATGGGACCAAAAACCGCTCTGAGATATAACAGGGATTCATGAGTTTGCCTCACTGGCCGCCTTCTTCTTGGAGGGGTCCACTGCCTGTGCTCCCACCAGTGCCTCGTCCAGTGCACCATGGAGGATCCCAGCTTATGTGGCAATGGCAGTTCCTGTCATTGTCACACGACCCTCTGTGACTGCATTTCTCCGGGATACAGTCATAATTCAGCTGAGCCACACTGCCAGTGCAGTAGGTGTCCTGACAGAGCTTTCCAGAAGCATAGGGGATACCAGTTCTCACATGACCAATATCAGTTGTGCTATGAAATGAACCCAGCCGCAAACACCAGAACCCTGAGATCTCAGACGGATGGAATCCAACATGCTTTTGCAGCTGAGGGAGATGTGTGATATTGCTACACTGCAGCCTTCCACACGGCACGTCTGTGTGGGAACAGGGTTCAGTGTTGCATTCCCCGGGGTCTTCTGCAGTGTCCATGTCGGCTGCTTTTTTGATTTATGGTCTAGCAGACATCTTCACCTTTCCAGAATTTTTGCAAAGATTTCTTGACAGTGCATAATGCAGTGAGTGCGGTTCCCATGATAGAGCAGCCCTCTTCAGTGCACGGGGTTCCATCTTGCATATGGAAGTCATCAGGGCCCGACAAGGACACCCCACGGCAGGACTCTGGAAGATCACATATATTTTGGATTGGCCTGCCAAGTGTCCCAGCATCGAAATCGGTGCAGTTTGTATAGCATCTGCCTGTATTACATTTGTCCCGAGGGGTTAAAATACAATCACTCATACAGCATAGATTGCTATAGCACTGCTCTAAGGAGCTGCAGTCACAATGCTTGCCTGGGTCAGCTAAGTAGTTTCCGAAATGATTGTGGGTCAGACTTTTATTTCAATGCACCATTTAGATGTTGAAGAGGCACTTGCCTAATCTGCCACTCATTTTGTGCTGTATGTGAATGAAGAAACACTTCCTGAAATCTTCAGGTATACAAGGGAATTGGGTCCTAATGCAGTTGGACCTTTTCTGGCAAGCATATTCATCAGTGTCAACCCACAAACCAATATTTTTTGCAATCTGATGTGTTGCTATGACAGACAAGAGTAAATAATATCTGCCTAAATAACCCATCACGATGGGGCTTTGTGGATGGCATATACTACATACAACTGGATTGAAATTAACTTCATGGGATCCATTTCGAATCGCAACTAAGGATGAATGTGGTTTAAGAATTCGAAAACCCTTGGACTCATAGTATCGAAAAAAACGGACTCTGATGCAACACGTATTTGCCCATGTTAGCTGGATCTCTCTCATTATAAATTATCATGAAACCAATATAGTAACTTACATGAATCCCATGAAACAATGAGTCAATTAAGCTAACTAGCCTTATTAGGAATTGGGCACCTTTTGACCCGTGGTTGAACACACTATATATTGTTTTGGAACTGAGAGCAAAATTCCGTGATGGGATGACTACAACTTACTAGAGATCCTGAGGACTGTACTGACATTTGCTTGAGGAACAGGGGTCCCTATGCTCCTTATATCCCAGGTTATAAGTAGGTCCCATTGCATTGGTGTCTGCCACTCTCTGAGAAACAATGTGTTCAAATGTTGGGAATCGCTGATGTGTCTGATTTCATAGGCAAGGTCATCCAACTTCATGATACCTTCAAGGCCCTGATAGCACGTGTCCATGGAGACCATGGAAAGAGGAATCTCCTCCAGGTAGCCGAGGTAGTAACAGTCTGGAGGCATGGAGGGGTAGTCCATCTGCAAGTCTCCCTGATCATCCTGAGTGATCATCAGCAGATGTCTGGACCTAAAGGGTTTCCTTGGCCACATGTGGATAACGGGTCTTTTGTCCCAAAACACAGGCTACAGGACAGCCAACCAGTCATCTGAATGCCCTTGCCATTGTGCAGCTCCTTCTTTGTAATTACCACCTCAAGGAGATGTAGCGCCATGAGGGACGACCTTGAGAACCCTGGACAGGAGCCAGCACTGCCCAGAATGCAAACTGCAAGAGGGATGCCCTCAAGGTGACCTGGCCCTCTGCCACCCTCATGCCCCTGCTCAGGGACATCTGCCAGTGAGAGTGGATAAGTGGAGGATCCTCAGCAAAGTGAGGTCTAGGCCATCTGACAGAACAGAGGGCTGTACCAGGTGGCCAGTCCCCTGCACCTGGGATCCACTTGTGGGTTTAGGTAACAGTCCCAGGGTGTGGCATTGTGTGACCCTGCACAACAGTTCAGCTGGGGTGGATGTGGGAGAAGCAGGTGAGCCAGTTCAACCCGTGCTCACATGGACGTAGTAAGGACTTGGACCCAGAGACATGGCTGTATTCAACACATTCCATCTTTCCTCCAGCTAGTGAATATGGGATATGAAATTTTAACACCCTGAACTTCTCTACCAATTCCATGTCCTGTGGTACTGCTGGGTCACTTTCTATGGACGACTGCTTTTCCTCATTATGGAGACCAATGCTTCCTACTTCCTTGGGATGTGGAGGTGGACATTGTCAATTTTACCTTTATAGGTGACTAAAAAAATAGCTTCGTCGTTTTTCATGTCTCATTCTGGTTAGACATTAGTTTTCAAGCCATTTGATCCTTTGGTTTTTGGTTTGAAGCTTCCTCTGAGTTTACTGAGGAAACATTTCCCAGTATTCTGTGTCATGATTGGTGAAGTACAAGGTTGTATTTTAGTATTTTTTTTATGCCAGCTTGGGAGAACAGAAAGTACTGCTGACCATGTGTGAGTCCCCGGGGTTTTCCGCTCTAATCCCTTATTGGGGTTCTTTCCTGGCCTCTGGCAGTCTCCTCCCATGCATGTGTGGTTCCCTCCTCAGCTGGAGATGCCAGGGAGTGGAGGTAACTTTGGCAGCTTGCACCATGGAGTCTGCACATGATCAAAACACGTTATCAACCATGGAACCCCCTTGTTTGATTAAATATGCTCTCCTCCTTTAAAACCCCCTGCGTCAGGGAGAAACCTCAGAGTTGGCTTTTGGACAGGAGTCTGCATTCTCACCAGTGGCTGGCCTTGTGCATAAGGCTCAAATTCCTTTCCTACCAAAACTAAAACTTTGAACGTTGACCTTTCCAGCAACAGGCAGCTGAATTTGGGTTTTGATAACAATAAAACAGAGAGTGGAGTGGCAGTTGCCAGGGGCTGGCAGCAAGGCGCAATGAGGGTTAGCTATCAAGGGGTGTGATTTTCTGTTATGCAAGATGACTAATTTCTGGAGGTCTTCTCCACAACATTACATGTGTAGTTAACAATATTGTACTGTACGGTTAAAATTTAGTGAAGAGGGTGGATCTCAGTTTCAGTGAGATCTTACCACAATACACGAGTTTTGCTTCTCACACAAAGTATGCATGGACACACACTCTTTACTGATAAGTGAAAATAATTTTAAAAAATTTACATACTTTGGATCCTAACCCTGAGTATATGCCATTTATAAATATCTTCTTCCATTCCATAGGTTGCCTTTTAGTTTTGTTTATTGTTTCCTTCACTGTGCAGAAGCTTGCTATTTTGAGGTACTCCCAAGAGTTCATATATGTATGTATTTAATTTTCTTGTAATAGTTTTAATTTAAATTTAAGTGTGTTAACCTACAGTGTAGTATTGATTTCAGGTGTAGAATTTAGGGATTCATCACGTACATATAACACACAATTCTCATTTCAACAAGTGCCCTTCTTAATCCCACCTCCCTTTTAGCCCACCTTACCCCCCTCCCCTTGGTTTGTTCTCTGTATTTAAGAGTCTCTTCCAGTTTCCTATT
This sequence comes from Panthera pardus, assembly GCF_024362965.1. Taxonomy (NCBI): domain Eukaryota; kingdom Metazoa; phylum Chordata; class Mammalia; order Carnivora; family Felidae; genus Panthera; species Panthera pardus. Next base: position 80,920 of record NW_026526864.1, on the reverse strand, counting down.
CTCTGTTTTTATCTTATTTTATGTTGCCTTCCCCTATGTTGTGTTTCTTATATTCCACATATGAATGAAATCATATGATATTTGACTTTTTCTTAGTGACTTATTTCACTTAGGTTAATACGTTGTTGTTCCACCCACATTGGTGTAAATGACAAGATTTCATTCTTTTTGATGGCTGAGTAATATTGCATTGTATATATTTACCACCTCTTCTTTATGCATTCATCTTCTGATGGATATTTGGACTCTCCCACAATTTGCTTATTGTTGATAGGGCTGCTGTAAACATTGGGGTCCATGTGCCCCTTCGAATCAGCATTTTGGTATCCTTTGGATAAATCCTAGTAAAACAATTGCTCGATCACAGGATAGTTCTATTTTTAATTTTTTTCTGGAATCTCCACACTGTTTTCCAGAATTGCTGCACCAGTTTGCATTCCCACCATGTTAATTTTAGCCATCCTGACAGGTGTAGGTGTTATCTCATTGTGGTTTTGATGTATGTCCCTGACGAGGAGTGACAATGAGCTTCATTACACGTGTCTTTTCGCTATCTGGAAGTCTTATTTGAAAAATGTCTATTCATGTCTTCTGACCATTTCTTCACCAGATTATTTGTTTTTTTCAGTGTCGAGTTTGAGAGGTTCTTTATAGATTTTGGATACTAAGCCTTTATCTGATATGCCTTTTGCAAATATCTTCTATTTTGTCAGTTGCCTTTTAGTTTTGTTGATTGTGTCTTTGCGGTACAGAAGCTGTTTATCTTGAGGTCCCAATAGTTCATTTTTGCTTTTGTTTCCCTTGCATCTGGGACATGTCCAGTAAGAAGTTGTTCTGACCGTGGTCAAAGAGTTTGGTTCCTGTGTTTTCCTCTAGGATTTTGATGGTTTCCTGTCTCACATTTAGGTCTTTCATGCATTTTGAATTTGTTTTTGTGTATATTGTAAGAAAGTGGTCCGGTTCCATTAGAGTTTCCTGTTGCTGTCCAGTTTTCCCAACACCATTTGTTGAAGGGACTGTCATTTTTCCATTTGATACTGTTTCCTGTTTTGTTGAAGATTAGTTGACCATTTATGGGTTTTCTACTCTGTTCCATTAATCTATGTGTCTCTTTTTGTGCCAGGAGCATACTGTCTTGATGACTACAGCATTGTAACATAGCTTGAAATCCAGAATTGTGATGCCTCCATTTTTTCCTTTTTTAGGCTCGCTTTGGGTGTTCAAGGTCTTTTGTGGTTCCATGATAATTTTAGAATTATTTGTTTTAGGTCTGTGAGCAATGCTTGTATTATTTGACAGGGATATTTGCATTGAATTATTTGCATTGAATGTCTAGATTGCTTTGGGTAGTATCAACATTTTAACAATGTTTTTTGTTTTAATCCATGTGCATGGAATATTTTTCCATTTCTTTGTGTCTTCTTCAATTGGTACCATAAATGTCCCAGGTTTTTCAGAGTAAAGCTCTTGTAACTCTTTAGTGAGGGTTATTTCTAGGTATCTTATGTTTTTTTGTGTAATTGTAAATGGGATAAAGTCCTTGATTTCTCTTTCTCCTGCTTCATTATTGTTGTATCGAAATGCACAAATTTCTGTATGTTGATTTTATATGCTGCAGCTTTACTGGTTTATTGTATCAGTTCTAGTGGGGTTTCTTTTTTGGTGGAATTTTTTAGGTTTTCTATATATAGTATAAAATCCAACTCCAAAACTGAATAATCCTATTAAAAAATGAGCAGAAGGCATGAATAGATTTTCCAAAATGCAACATACAGATGGCCAATAAACACATGAAATGATGCTCAACATCACTCATCATCAGGGAAATATAAATCAAAACTACAACGAAATATCAACTCACTCCTGTCAGAATGACTAAACTCAACTATATAAGGAACATCAGGTGTTTGTGAGGATACAGAGAAAGAGGAACACTTTTGCACTGCTTGTGGGAATGGAAACTGGTGCAGCTTGTCTGGAAAACAGCATGGGCATTCCTCAAAATGCTAAAAATATAACTACCTTATGATTGATCAATTGAACTGCTAGGTATTTATCCAAAGGATACAAAAATACTAATTTAAAGGGGATTGCAACTCTATGTTTATAGCAGCCCTATCAAAAACAGCCCAGCTATGGAAACAGTCCAAGTAAGCATTGACTCATAAATGGGTAAAGTATATGTGGTATATCTACACACACACACACACACACACACACACACACACACACACACTCATACTCATACACTGGAATGTTTCTCAGCCCTGAAAGGAATGACATTTGCTATTTGTAATGATACGGATGGAGTTAGAGAGTATTATGCTAACTGAAACAAGTGAGAGAAAGACAAATATATGCTTTCATTCATATGTAGAATTTAAGAAACTTCAAATGGGAAATGGGACAAAGAAGAGAGAAGAGCTACACCAAGAAATAAACGTTTTTCAATGTTTTAAAATTTATGTTGAGATAGAATGGGGGGAGGGGCAGAGGAAGCGGGAAGGAGAATCCCAAGCAGTCTCTTTGCTGTCAGTGCAGAAACCAAAATGGGGCTTGATCTCGGAATCCATGATATCAAGACATGAACCCAAATCAAGAGTCTTAGGCTTAAGCCATGGAACATATAAACCCAACAAAACAGATTCTTACCTATACAAAACAAACTTATGGTTACCAGAGGGAACGTGGGAGGAGGTTTGGGGAAGTAGGTGATGGGGTTGCAGGGCCGCACTCATAATGAGCACTGGGTGTTGTATGGAAATGTTGAATCGCTATATTTTACACCTGAAAGTAATACTACATTGAATGTTTACTATGTGGAATATGAATAAAATCTCAAATGATGTATTTACAGTGTCTGCAAATGGCCTTCTTGGCATAGAGCCCATGAAGAAACATTTATTCCAGAAAATATACTGACAGACGGCAAAGCTAGAATTTTGAGCTAAGGTATGTGCCTTTCCTTCCCCACCCCAGCTCAGCAAATGGAAACTCCAGTGCAAGGAGCTGGGACTATAGGCATGTGCCACTGAGCCTGGCTGCAACCTCCCCTCCAGACTGTTGCAACCAATACCAGGGTTCCTGGTGACCAGCTCCTGTTCAGAGGACTCTTTCCCAGAGGGACAGGATGTCAGTGGCCCTAAGCTGTTTGCTGTTGAGGCCAAGCCCCAGCAGGTGCCACTGAGATGTGGGACTCACTCATTGTTTGCAGCCCCACTCCCAGGATGGAAACTCTGCCCTGGGCACAGTCCACTCGGGATGCTGGGAGCCTGGTCGCCCCAGACCTGACTTGTACGGCAGGGGTCTCATGCCACTAGGACAAGCAAGGCTCAAAGAAGTGCAGCTGCCACTCACCCCTAAACTGATCCCTCATTTTGTCCCCACCTGCAGCTGCAGAGTTTTGCCCAGGGCAGGGGGGAGCTGGAGCAATTCTCTAAACCAAGGTGCAGATCTGTTCCGGTACAACTGACTTCATTTCCAGCTGAGGGTGAGGAAGGTCTGGGCCTCATGTTGTGGGAGAGTCAGGTGCAGGAGACAGATGGTTTCAGTGGAGGATTCCTAACCTACTCCCCCTCACCTGCAGGAGAGAGCCAGAGCCAGGGACAGTGGAGGGAACAGCTCCTGTCAGAACACATGTCAGATTATGGCCTCAACAACTCTCCATTCAGAGGAGTCCGAGGTTGTAGGGTTTAGTCTGTGGAGAGTTGAAACATGAGAGCATTGTTGAGCGCAGGACAGCATTCAACATGAGGCAGAGGAACTTGTCATGTGAATGTTGGGCAGAAAGAGATAAAGAAACCCAGCCAAACACTGTCATCTGGGCTGGCTGTGTGAATGTCCCAGGCCACACCACCTCTGTAGTCTTTGAGACGACTCCCCTTCCCTCATATCATGTCTTTGAGGTTCTCCTAGTTTCAATTCTGCATCAATAGCGTCACATTTCTGTGGCAAAGCATCCCATTGATGGAAGTTTCATACTTGGTTTATTCCTTTTTATTTAGAAAGACTTTTGCCTTATTCCTAGCTTCTAACACTAAGATGCTATAAATATTTACACACCATTTATTTTGTGAGCATGGGATTTCACTCTGGAGCAGACACTCGGGAGTGGTATTTCCAGGTTACATGTTAAGTCATCCATGTATAATTTCATAAGCAACAGCCAACAGTTTTCCAGAGCTGGTGTTCCTGTTTCATTCCTACCTGCAGTGTTTGAGGCCCCACGTGTGCTGGATGCTCACCTGGATGGTGTTGCCAGTGTTCCCTTCATACCTGAGCCCTCAGGATGAGTGCATAGGGCATCTATTGCATTCTTGATTTGAATTTCCTTGACAGTCGATGGTGTGAAGAGTCTTTTCCTGTCCTTACCTAATGTGTCTATAACCTCTAGGATGGGATGTTTACTACGCAAGGCTGTGCTTGTTTTATAGAGTGTTGTTTCCTTTCTTCCTATTGACTGTTGAGGGTTCTTAGCATATTCGGGATGCAAGTCCCTTGGTGGTTACGCAATTTGTGAATATTGTCTTTTCCTCCGTAACTTGTCTTACTACTATTGATTGCCACGTGTTCAGAAAAAAATTATTTGATTTTCACAAAGCCCATTTATACTATTTCTTTTTATGGGCCTTTGGTTCTTAGGTATAATTTTGGTTTTCATAATGATTGATTGCTTGTGACTGATAATTTTTTTTTTTAATTTTTATTCTTGAGACAGAGAGAGAGAGAGTGCAAGTGGGCGAGAGGCAGAGAGAGGGAGACACAATCAGAAGCAGGCTCTAGGCTCCAAGCTGTAAGCATAGAAACTGACACGGGGCTCAAACCCATGAACCGTGAGATCGTGAACTGAGCTGAAGTCAGATGCTTAACTGACTGAGCCACGCAGGCACCCCAGTAATTTCTTGATTTACAATATAACTAAAATCTTTTTTTTTTTTTTTCTGGTGTCTCTCAATGCTGACTTGTTCGCTAACTGGTCTCTGGTCTCTGTTGTTTGTTTTTAAGTTTATAGTGTGTAGTAACTCATTTTCATGGCATGTTTTTTTCATAATATATGGAAATTCTGTTCTCATGCTGAAATTGAACTCAAGTTTCACAAGATATGCTGTGTGTGTCTTTTTGGACAGATTGTTCATCAGATTTGATAGATGTGCTCCGGGGCCAAAAAACACGTTAACCTTTCCAAGTTTTGGGGTTTCTATATGTGTCAGGAGCCATTGAGCTCTGTGCCCACAACCAAGTTCATGACTCAAGATGTTTCCTTCACAATTCTATGCGAAACGCTGACAATTCATTCTGTGCATTGTCACTGTCAGACACTTCATGAATAGAACACATGAAACTGTTTTATCATTTCCTGCATTTATTTTTTGTTTTGCATGTTTGGGAGTATAAGATTTCTTCTTCCTTCCAAGGGGAGCTCATACAGCATTTGTGGAATTATTCCAGGCTTCTCATGTCCTAATGCTTTTGCAACGTGCTGTACAGTGTTTCACTAAGTGCATATTTAGGTTTATTTGTACTCTGCCACTTTGGGTGATAGGAGCCCATGAGACAGGCTGCACCATATGGGTTTTTATTTGTCCCCATGTAAGTGATCGGTCATGTTGAACATTTATAGAACACAGAGCCCCTCACTTTCATGCACCAGAAACAGGGGACATGCTTCTTTTCAAAGAGAAGGGAAAGGAATAAAAGGGAGTGGAGCCAGCAAGGTCGTGGGAGGAAACCCAGAGCCTGGCAGGAATGGTCATCTCTCCACACTTTTCAGTCCTGCAGATGAGGGTCCCTGCTGTGGTCCAACCTGGGTTCTTGTGCAGGTGTCTGGACAAGTTGCCCATGGGGTGTCGGCACAGTGGAGTTGGGAAGGGCAGCTGTGGTTTGAATTCCAGCCCACCTGGAACCACTGTAAAAGTCATGAGTATGTTAATTAATGTCCACTAGCAGTTAGGGATAAAATGAGTAAATGCAAGAAGTTAGACTCACTACCTTAGATTCCATGTTCACGACAATTTGTGACAATGTTTCTCCCTTCCTTTTTTTCCACTTTTCTAACTTTTTAAGTTTGTGTTTAAATTTTTATTAGATTACATACTGTGTGATATTAATTTCAGTAGTAGAATTCACTGATTCATCACCCACATTCATATCCAGTACGCATCAGAACACTTGGCCTACTTAATCCCCATCATCCATTAACGCATCCCCTACACCCCTGTCCTCCAGCAACCCTCAATTCGTTCTCTATCCTTGGAGTCTTTTATATTTTTTCTTGCTCTTTTTTTCCCTTTCCCCTATGTTCATCTGCTGTGTTTCTTAAATTCCCCATATAAGGAAATAATATCATGCTTGTCTTTCTTGGACTGCCTTATGTCACTTAGCATGATATCCTCTAACTGCGTCAACATCTTTGCAAATGGCAAGATTTCATTCTTTTTTATGACCGAATAATATTCTAGTCTATACATATATATGCATATTCATCACTCGGTGGACTTTTGGTCTCTCTCCTCACTTTGGCTCTCATTGTTAATGCTGCTATAAACATTGGGGTGCATGTGCCTCCTCAAATCAGAATTTTTGTATCCTTTGGGTGAATACCTAGTAGAGCAATTACTGGAGTACAAGGTAGTTTCAGTTTTAAGTATTTAAAGTGTTTTCTGGAATGGCCACACCCCTTTGCATTCCCACCAAGAGTATAAAAGGGTTCCATTTTCTCCTCATCCTCATCAATATCTGTTGTTTCCTGAGTTGTTAATTTTAGCCATTCTGAGACTTGTGAGGTCCTATCTCATTAAGTTTTGATTTGTGTTTCCCTGGTGTTGAGTGATGATGAGTATTTTTCATTAGCCATCTGGATGCTTTGTTTGGAAAAGTGTCTAGTCATGTCTTCTGCCCATTTCTTCACTGGACTGTTTGTATTTTGGATGCTGAGTTTGATATGTTCTCTATAGATTTTGGATAGAAAGGCTTTATGAGATATATCATTTGCAAATACATTTTTCAATTCTGTAGGTTTCCTTTTAGAGTAGTTGATTGTTTCTTTAGTTGTGCAGAAGCTTTTCATTTTGATGAGGCCCTGGCTGTTAATGTTTGCTATTGTTTCCTTTGCCTTCTGAGACACGTCTAGTAAGAAGTTGCGATGTCCAATGTCAAAGAAGTTGCTGCCTGAGTTCTCCTCTAGGATTTTGATGGTCTCCTGTCTCACATTTAGGTCTTTCACCCATTTAGAATTTATTTTTGTGTATGGTGTAAGAAAGTGGCTCAGTTTCATTCTTCTGCATGTTCTGGTCCAGTTTTCCCAACACCCTTCATTGAGAAGACTGTCTTTTTTTTTCCCATTACATAGTCTTTCCTACTTCATTCAAGATGAGGTGACCATAACATGTGTGAGTCCATATCTGGGGGCTTAATAAAGTTGAGGTTGTTGGTTAGTGGTAATATGTAAGAGTGGAAGGTTATTAGGTTATTTACCAAGTAAGGTGCCGTAGCTACGTGGTTGTTAGATTATAGTTTCTTTCCTCCTTTAAAACAAATTACCTCTCAATTTGTCTTTATTCGCTCCTACTTGTTCTACCGTGTTTCCATTTCTTTGTGTCATCCTCAGTTCTTTCATCGTGTTTGTATTTTTCAGAGTATAGATCTTTTAACCCTTTAGTTATCCTATTATTTTTGGTGCAATTGTAAAGGGGATGGAATTTTTTTGGATTTGTCTTTCTGTTTCTACATTATTACTATATACAAATGCAATAGATTTTTGCATGTTGATTTTGTATCTTGTTACTTTGCTGAATTTGTGTATCAGTGCTTGCAATATTTTGGTGGATTCTTGGGTTTTCTATATAGAGTGTCATGTCATTGTGAAGAGTGAACGTTTGACTTCTTTCTTGCCAATTTGAATGCCTTTATTTCTTTTTGTTGTCTGTTTGTGAGGATAAGACTTCCAGCTATGTTAAGTAAAATGATGGGAGTGGGCATCCCTCTTGTGTTCCTGACAGTAGAGGAAAAGGTTTTTTCCCTACTGTGGATAGTACCTGTGGGGTTTTCATATATGGTCTTTATGATGTTAAGGTGTGTTTCCTCTATGCCTTGTTGAGGGTTTTTATTAAGAAAGGTTGCTGTACTTTGTCAAATGCTCTTTTTCACATCTATTGAGAGGATCATATAGTTTTTATCCTTTATCTTATCGATGTGTTGTATGACATTGAGTCATTTGTGAATATTGAACCACCCTTACAACCAAGGAATGAATCCCACCTGATCGTGGTAAATGATAATTTTAACGTATTTTTGGATTCAAGCTGCAATTATTTTCTTGATAATTGTTGCATCCGTGCTCATTAGGGCTAGTGGCTTTTAAGTCTCCTTTTTAGTTGGGTTTTATTTGATTTGGAACCATGGTCATACTGTTCTTATAGAATGAGTTTGGAAGTTTTCTTTCCATTTCTATTATTTGGAACAGTTTGAGAAGACTAGAATATTCTATGCTACTTAAATAGATTATTTACACTCTTCTTTAAATATCAGGTAGAATTCACCTGTGAAGCCATCAGGCCCTGGTCTTTTGTGTTTCAGTAGAGTTTTGATTACGGATCAATTGCTTTGTTCATTATCAGTCAGTTCAGGTTTTCTGTTTCTTCCTATTTCAGTTACTGTAGTTTACATTACTGTAGGAATTTATCCAGTTCTTCCAGATTGACCAGTTTGTTGGCATATAAATTTCCAAAATATTTTCTTCTAATTGTATTTCTGTGCTATTAGTTGTGATCTCTCGTCTTAAATTTGTGGTTATATTTACTTAGTCCTTTCTCTTTTGTTTTTGGCAAACCTGGCCTTGGGTTTATCATTTTTATTTATGATTCCAAAAACCAACTTATATTTTCATTGATCTGTCTAATGTTTTGTTTGTTTCTTTATCATTTGTGTGCTCTAATGTTTTTTATTTACCTTCTGCTGGCTTTAGGGTTCATTTGCTGTTCATTTTCTAGCTTCTTTAGTTGTGAAGTGGTTGTGTGTTTGAGATTTTTCTTCTTTCTTGAGTTTGGCCTGTATTGCTATATATTTCCCTCTTCCAACCACTTTTGCTGCATCCAGATGGGGCACTGGCATGTTTTCATTTTAATTTGCATCTATGTATTTTTTATTGCTTCTCTAATTTCCTGAAAACCTCATTAATTCTTTACCACAACGTTCTTTAACCTTAGGTATTAGTGGTGTTGCCAAAGTTCTTGTGGTTGACTTCACGTTTCATAGTGTTTGGTATGAAAATGTACATGTATGATCTCAGTCTTTTTGAACTTGTAGTGAGCTGATTTATGACATAGTATGTGATCTGTTGTGGAGAATGTTGCATGTGCAGTCAAAAAGAATGAGTATTCTGTTGCTATACGGTGGAATGTTCTGAATATATCTGTTAAGTCCATTTGGTCCAGTGTGCCTTTCTAAGCCATTGTTTCCTTATTAATTTTGGCTTAGGTGATGTGTCCATTGCTGTAAGTGGAGTGTTGAAGTTCTCTATTATTATTCTTTTATTATTATCAATAAGTTTTTTGATGTTTCTTATTAATTGATTTATGTATATATCAGTGCTTACCCTTTCGGTGTATAAATATTTAAAGCTTTATATCTTCTTGTTGGATAGACCCCTTCATGATGATGTACTGACTTCCTCATCTCTTGTAACAGACTTTGGTTTAAAATCTAGTTAGTGTGATATGAGTATGGTACTACACCTTTCTTTTGATGTCCATTAGCCTGATAAATTGTTCTCCCTCCCCTCACTTTCCATCTACAGTTGCTTTAGGTTGAAAATGAGTCTATCGTAGGTAGTGTACAGAAGGTCTTGCATTTTTTTAATCCATTCTGATATCCTTTGTCTTTTGATTGGACCATTTTTCCCTTTTACATTCACAGTGATTATTGATAGATATAAACTTTTGCCATTGTGTTATCTCTAAAGTCCCTGTTTCTGGAGATTTTCTCTGCTTATTTCTAGTCTTTGTTTCTTTTAGTCTTCCTTTTCCACTCAAAGAGTCCCCTTTGATAATTCTTGCAGGGCGCTTGTTTAGAGGCCATGAACTCCTTTGGTCTTTGCTTTTCTGGGAAATTCTATCTCTTCTTGTGTCCGAATGACCCTTTCTGGACAAAGTATTCTTGCTGCATAATTTTCAACTGTGCATGTTGTGGATATCATGTTACTCCCTTCTTGCCTGAAGGTTTCTGTGGATACATCTGCCATAATCTTTTCTTTTGTCTTCCCTGTTTATTTAGTGACCTCTTTTGTCTTGGTGCTTATAGCGTTTTCCTTCTTCTGTGTATTTTACCAATTTCTCTCTGATATGTCTCAGTGTTGGCCTGCTTTTTTAAAATAATGGCATTCTCTGTGCCTCCTAGATGTGTATGTCTGTTTCCTTCCCCATTTTGGGGAATTTCCCATGGTAATTCACTCAGATAACTCTTCTTCCCTTGTTTTCTCCCTCTCCTTCTTCTGGGACTCCTTTGAAAAGAATTTTATTACACATTATGGAGTTGCTGAGATCCCTAAGTATATGTTTGTGAGGCAATACTTTAATTTTCCTCTTCCTTTCTGCTTTATTTCCCCCACAATGTTATCTTCTATGTCACTTGCTCATTCATCTGCTTTACGCCTTAAGGTCATTATATACCATCAGTTTCACATCTTGGTTACAGCATTTAAAATTTCAGCATGCTAGGTTTTAGGTCATTTCTATCTGCAGTAAGGGTTTCCTTCATGTCTCCTATGCTTTCCTCAAGCACAGCAAGTATCCGTATGATAGTTGTTAAAAATTCTATTTCCTTGTGAGAGTTTTTAGAAATTCTGTTTGAGGCATATTAGTTATATGTGCTTTAATAATATCCCTGGCAATGACCTTTTATCGTTTTTTCTTTTGGGATGAATTCCTCCATCATGGTGTATGTCTATGTCTCTGCTTTCTTAAGTGTTTTAGAAAATCCTGTTTTGTTTTCTGCTTCTAGAGTAGTGTCTTTATTGAAAAGTGTTCAATTGCTGTTGAGGGCTTGACTCTTTAGGAAGCATTTGTTGCATATTCTGTGTGCACTGTGGTGTTGTGTATTGGCTGCTCTGTCCCTCAGCTAAGTCCTCTGCAGAGTTTCTCCTTTTCTCCATCGATGAGTGTTTAGACATTGTCCACAATGTTGTGAGTTTTAACCAGGTGAGTGTGTTCTGCCTGTAAAAGAGGCTAATTCCTATTTCCCCTAGAGGTGAAGCTATGCCTCACTATATGGTCAGTAGACTTGGTGCCTTTGGGGGTATATGCCATCTTTTGATGGAGGGGCGCAGTGCTGATCTGGTTTCCAGGCCCTCTTTCTCTAGTAAGGAAGCACCTGAGGAAGGCAAGGGGGGGTATAGCTTGGTGTCAGTGGCTCAGCTTCTACTGGGAGGTTCTGTGCTGCTCACTGAATTCTGTCCATGCTGATTGGTGGGAGGAAATATTGGCATCAGCTCCCTGTCTAGTCCCTTGAGTTGGAGTTCCCAGCCTCCCCTGTTCAGGAAGCCCTCCCACAGAGAGAACAATCTGTACCTGTGGGTCCTGGGCTTCCATCAGAACCCTGCCTTCACCCTGTCTGTGTCCAAACCCTTGGCCCACCTGGTGGCACAGGGCTCTTATGTTTTATCTCAGGAGCTCTAGCTGGGTTTGAAAACTCCAAATTATATGAACTCAATATGACTGGGACCCCAGTGATCCTCTGTGAGAGGGTCTCGCTGTGCTGTGGCTGGAGCTGTTTATCCCAGGAGGGCAGTTGCATGAACACTAGGGGCTTGGAGTTCATGGTGAGGAAGAACAAGGAGGCAGCATTCAGTTAGCTGCTCTCAGCAGAGGCTCCTATGCTAATGACCAGGGCAGTGCAATGGTGCCTGTCAGCTCTCCTGCCCCACGAGAGGCAATACACCTTTTACGAAATGCACCCTGAGAAGGGAACTGTCTCTCCCCAAGTCCCCCAGGGGATTTCAGACCACAATGCCCCCTATGCGACTCTGCCTTCCTTCTCCACAGAAGCACAGCTATGCCCACCAGGCTCCATGCCAGTCATGGCATGGACTTCTAAATCTTCAGTCTTTGACCTGCACATTTACAGGAGGTTGACTTGTCATGATTACCTTTATGTGTCATCTTGACTGCATCATGGGTGCCCAGACTCCCCACTGTTTCTGTGGATGTCTGTGATGTGTTCCAGAAGAGACTGGCATTTGTATCCATGGTTTCTGTCTGCCTGGGCATCACCCATTCCATTAAGGTTAAGAATAGAAACTGATGCAGACGGAGGAGGAATTCCCTCAGTTTTACTTGCCATGTGCATGTTTGAATTGGAACATTGGTCTCCTCTGGGCCTTGTTCTGAGAGTTACATCATCAGCTCTTCACGTTCTGAGACTAGAAACTAGTTCAGCATCAGATGAGAATTACACCACTGGTTTTCCTGGGTCTCCAGCATGTGAGAGTGGAATGTGGGGCTTATCAATGTATTTAGTCATGGAAACCAAGGTTCTTTGGTTTCTGTTCCTGGGGAGAATCCTGACTAATACATGGAGATGAATTATCTCTTCTTTAGAGGAATTGAATAAAGCTGTAGCTCTTTTAAAGCCCTGAGTAGTAAGTGCCAGGAGGGAAGTGTCACGTTGTTTGGGACAAGTGCTGGGTGACGATAATGGGGGTCTGGGGGATCCTGTAGTCCTGGCTGCACAGTGAGTGCATCTGGGACTCCTGTAAAGGTTCAGCTGTTGTGCGTCAGGAAATCTGCAATTCACTCATACTGAGAGACAGGAGTAAGCAATGCAAACAACTGTGTCTTTGTGCATGTTAGGGTAGTTTTCCTATGACAACACAGTTGCTAATTCAGAGAGTTAATAGATAAAGACAGAATCCTGTGACCAGAGAGGCTCCCTAGAGAAACTGCTGTGTGGAGAGGAAGCCCCAGACCCTGACAGAAAGCTTCCTTTAACCTCCATCTGCACCTGCTCCTGGGAACACAAAGCAGAATTGTGCCTAGTGTGCGCCCCCTGGTGGTGCTGATCCCCCCTGCAGGGAGGTTTGTGTCTGGGCTCCCAGTGAGGTCCCCTCACCGTGTCACTTGCACAGTAATATGTGGCTGTGTCCTCGGTCTTCAGGCTGTTCATCTGCAGATACAGCGTGTTCTTGGCGTTGTCTCTGGAGATGGTGAATCGGCCCTTCACGGAGTCTGCGTAGTATGTGCTACTTCCATCACTATAAATGCTTGCGACCCACTGCAGCCCCTTCCCTGGAGCCTGGCGGACCCAGCCCATTGCATAGCTACTTAAGGTGAATCCAGAGGCCACACAGGTGAGTCTCAGGGACTCCCCCGGCTTCACCACGTCTCCTCCAGTCTCCTCCAGCTGCACGTCACACTGGACACCTGCAGACACAAGACATGTTGGTCAGGAAACTGTCACACATCCACTGTTTCACTCACATCCATTCACAGACTCAGTGTCCCTCGTTCACCATGAATTACCTTTTAAAAGAGCAACCAGGAACACCCAGCCCAGCACAAACTCCATGGTGAGGTGTGTGTGTTCTGTGCTGATCACAGAATGGGAACACCTGGGACTCCCGGGGCTGGGGCTCCTCTCCCAGCTGCAGGGTTGGAGCCGGACTGGTTTAATCAGCACAGGGAGGGCCCTATTTGCATATCCTCTGACTATATATCAGGCTCCAGACTTAGATTTGTTTCAAATTTAAAACCAGTGTTTGAGAGGCACTTCTGGATCACTTCTTGCAGAAGGGACTGTGACAGTATAAATAATTCTGATCTGTGAACACAGTGATCTTTTCCTCTGTGTTTGCCATTTTACATGTCTTTCTCCCAGCACGTCATGTTTGGTATGCTATTTTACTTTTTAGTGAAATTTAATCCTAAATACTTTATTTTGTGCCATATATTTTAATGTGTGTTTATTTTTGTGTGACAGATAGAGGGAAGGAGAGAGAGATCAGAGAGAGAGAAGGGGACAGAGAATCCCAAGCAGGCTCTGCACAATCATTGCAGACCCTGCCTTAGAATTAAACTCAGGAACCAGGAGATCATGACCTGAGCCAAAATCAACAGTAGGCCCTTAACGGATTGAGCCACACAGATGCTCCATTTTGTGCCATTTTCAATTGTGTGATTTTGTTATTTTTTTCATATACTATGTTTTAGGTGTGTGGAAATACAACATATTTTTGTATGTTGATTTGTACCCTGAACTTTTCCTGAGTTTATTAGTTCTAATACTTTTTTTGTGGAGATTCTAAGGTTTCACTATATGTAAGTTCATGTGATTCTCAAACAAATAATTTTCTTCTTACTGATTTACATGTCTTTATTTCATTTTCTTACCGAATTTTTATGGGTACATCTGCAACTTATAGGAGCAGCAAGCTTTTTCCTTCTTTGCTTCTGTGTTCTTTGTCTGGTCTAAGGATTCAATTGACATAAGACAGATCTACAGAAGAGAATAAATTTCATTTTGCATGGGCACAAGCTTCCTAATAATATGACACCCAGAGAATGAAGAAAGTAGGTGGCCCTTGTGCCTTTTAGAAAAAAAAATGGATTTGTGAAGAGTTAACAAGACAGAGATTTGGGTTTGGGCAAGTCAATTAGTGAGGAATTAACAAGGCTTGTTTGCACAGCCTTCTTGGTGCTAAAGTTCCCATTTCTGGTGTAAGGATGGTTCTCCCATTCTGGTAGAGGGAAAGGAAGTTTCCCAGGAGAGATTTATGTCCTGCTCTCAGGGGGACAAAGAAGGGTCACAGATTGCTTAGACTAGCTGTACTCTAGTGACTTTCCTCCAAATAAGCCATGTGACAAGATGACATACATTGGGTGCCATATTTTACTGGTCTTCATGTTACCATGTGGAATACCTATGTAGGGAATGAGCATCCTTGCCTGGCTCCTAATGTGACAGGAAAAGCTTCAGTTTTTCACTGTTAAATATGCTGTCAGGTGTGGCCTTTTCATCTATGGCCACGATTTTGTGGAGGTAATTTCTTTCTTTCCCTCAGTTGCTGAGATTTTTTAATAATGACAATTTGTTGAATTTTGTCTAGTTTTATATGTATCAATAGATGATGATCTAGATGATCAACAGATGTGACTGCATTGTCACATATGACCCTTTCATTGTGTTGTTGCATTCACTATGCTAGGAGTTTTGCATGTATGTCCATCTGAGATATTGGCCTTTAGTTTCCCTTCTTACGGTGTCTTTCGATTTTGCAGTATAGTAAGGTTGGTCTTGTAGATGAGTTGGGGCGTATTCCTTTCTTTTCAGTTTTTGGTAAGAGTCTGAGAGATATTGTCATTAAATATCTTTTATATTTTGATATAATTCATAGATAAAGTCCTCTGTTACCAAGCTGACTTTTTTCTTTTGGGGCGGTGTATGATTAGATTTTAGATTCAATCTTACTTGCTTTAATTCTGTTAATTTTCTGTTTCTTCATGTACAGTCTTGCGCATTGTATAAATCTAGAAACTGCCTAGTTGCCCCTTAGTTATCTAATAATGGGTCTATAATTATCTAGGCATTTTCTGTTATTGTTTTTCACTTCTTTGGTATCAGTTATGTCCCCTCCTTAATTCTGATTGTATCTGTTTGAGTTTTACCTATTTCCTAGTAGAGATGCTTTTTCAACTGCATTTAGCTTTCCAGATATCAATTTCAATTTGTTAATTTTTTGTTTTATTACACTTTTTATTCCTTTTATCTGTTCTAATAATTTCTAATATTAGTTGAGTTAATAAAAATGCCAATGAATGTATCTGGGAAATTCTTATTTATATGGTACCACAAGCACACAGAAGTGAGAAAACAATCCTGAGAAAGAAGAACAAACCTGGAGACAGCACACGTCCTCCTTTCTAAGTATATTGCAGAGGTACATTGTCTATAACACTGTGCTGCTGGCAGAGTCAGACACACAGACCAGTGGAGCAGATTACAGAGACCAGAGTGAAATGTGTCTGGATGCAGTCAGCAAATCCTCCATGAGATTTCATAGAATTAAAATTAGGGAAAAAATGGCCTCTTTCCCAAGTGGTTTTGAATTCCAGTGAGTAAAATAATGACATTTGGTCCTTATCTTATAACATACAGATATGTAGACCCCCATTCAGCCCCTTCCCTGGAGTCTAGCAGACCCACCTCATCAATTAGCTACTGAAGGTGAATCTAGAGACTGCACAGGAGAGTCTCAGGGACCCCCTCCCCCGCCAGGCTTCTCAGTTCTCCCCCAGACTCTACCAGCTGTACGTCACACAAGACATCTACGGATACAAGTCAGGAAAATGTCACACATCCACTGTTTCTCTCACTCATATCCACTAACATAGTCAGTGTTTCTTGTTCATGATGAATTACTGTTTAAAATAGAACCAAGGAAAACCAAAGTGAACCCAAACTCCATGGTGAGATGTCTGTGTTCTGTTCTGATCACTGAATGTGAACACTTAGGGGCTGGGGCTCTTCACCCAGCTACAGTTTCAGGGATGGGAGGGTTTAATCAGCATACAGATGTCCTTTGACAATATGGTAAATTTTGCAACAGAATCCTCAAGAAGCCAGTGACCTTTGGCAGGTGTAAGGGATGGGGCAGTGTTTGGTGTCACAATATCTTTCAGGACATTGTGATTTATTAATTTGTGATTTTGCTGCAGTGATTATAAGTACCCATGATAATCCTTATTTTCACATATGAACCCAAACACTTGAGGTAAGAATCAGTATACCACCATTGTACAGGTTAACAGATACACTGCGGCAGAGACAGAGTGTGTGAATGTCCAAGATCACGTATGAGGTGAGAGTAGTCCCAGTATCTGGACCTGTGCTCTCCATCAGGGGACCCACCGGCCTCCTGAACCACATGCAGGACAAGGCTGGACATCCCAGTGAGGTTTGCAGGTTCCTGACTTTCTAGAAGTCCCAGGAGAGTGATGGGTGGAAGCCAGGTCTATTCTGTCACAAATTGGAGAGAGTGAGAAGCCTCGACAGAGACTCACAGAACTGATGGAGATGCCAGGGGTTTTCTACAAACACAAGGGGTCATTTACACATGAACCCTATGTGGACATCAATGGAAACCCTCAATATGGAGCCTCTGGGTGGCTCAGTTGGTTAAGTGTCCGATTTTGACTCAGGTCATGGTCTCACAGTTTATGAGTCTGAGCCTTGTGTCGGGCTCTGTGCTGACAGCTCAGAGCCTGGAGACTGCTTCATATTCTGACACTGTGTCTCCTCTCTCTCTCTTCCCCTTGCCCGCTCGTAGTCTGTCTCTCTTTCCCATAAAAATAAATAAACATTAAAAAAGAAATCCTCAATAACGTTAAAATGGTTGAATTTTATTAAAATATGTTGAAGGCAAAACACCTGATACCAGGAAGGATGATGTTAATTAAAAATATTTCTTCATCTATGAAATGGAGAACATTATTCTTCTAAACTCTTGTTAATGTGAGAATGATCAAAGATGTATTTATCCCAGTGTCTGACCCTGGGAAAATTTGTGTATTCCCATTATCATGGTTTATTTAAACAGGGAGGACACTTGTGTGTTTCCACAGCTTTTACAAACTCTTTGCTGTGTTCATGTCAGAAGAAGTGTGCAGAGCCTGGATCTGAAAGCCCTTTGAGGAGACCAGTCCTCAACCAATCTCTTGTCCTGGATCATGAGCTCCCTGGCCTCTGAGTTCCCCCTGGTGGTTGTGATTGCCCCCGGTGGTCCCCGTGCTCCTGTTGTTTCACAGACCCCTGCAGAGTTACAGTGACTCCTTTATTCCCCTCCCCATTTATGCAACATGCAAGGGTGAGACCTTTCCATCATGAGCACTGCAGACCCTTCTGTTCACAGGATGTCTCCTCCTACATATTTTCCATCTTTGAACCCTTCACTCTGCTTCTTGCCTATAAATATACAGTTATATTTCCTTTAATCATTGGTGAGGAACAATCTTGAATAGTTATCCTTATCAGCTGGCAAGAGTCAGAAGAACTTTTCATTTGATAATAGAGAGAACAAAAGAAAGATTTTTGGGCTCAGAAATTCTACCTTCATGAAACTGGGATAAATGTGCTCAGCTTCAGACATGTACCACCTTTAAGAAAAAAGGAAGTGTCAATCCCAGAGACACGTTGGAGTCTGAGATTCAGAGCATTCTGTCTTTGAACGTAACGGGTTTCCCCAGATTGATAATCAAATTGTTTCTTGTTGGTGATGCACTTCTAAATTACACTGTGTTTCTTCTGGGATAGAAATGTCAGTACCTGTTATGTTATGGTTACCATGCAGAAGCATTCAGAAGAACATGAATGGTTTTCTAGAAATGCAGGTCGGCTGATGGAGAGGGTTTCACCCCAGGATGGAAGGTACCACGGTCTCACCCTACCCAAGCTACATGGTTAGATTTGGGGTCTTAGAGGTAGTGAAATTTAGGAACGTTTTGGACTTGACTTAATATGTAATGATTTGACATGTTGCAGGATTTGGGGGTGTGGTAATGTGAGAGTCATGTGGGATGGAGGTGAACTTTCCCTGACATCAGTGTGGACTGTGGTCATCTATGTCATTCTTGAACCTGTGTAGAATAACTTATGTGGCCAAAGGGACTTGTCACATGAGATTAATTTTGACACATTGATATTACTGCCATGTGTATGAGTCTGGGGATGGCGTTCAGGACACAGATGGGCAGTCACCAAGTGTCCGCCTCGGAACTGAAGATGAGTGGGTCCTGAAGACAGCACATCTGTGGGAGGGAATACCTTGAGAATTGTGGGATGAAACCCCTCATCACCAGGCACAGACACTTTCTTGCATGAAGTTCAAGTCTCCCTCTGGATCTGAGTGTCTAACTGAACCCAGGTGGATATGCATGGATGTCCCCAAAATGCTCTGAGGTGAAGAGAAACAGTAAGGAAAGAAACATGAAGAAAGACAGATAACAGCAAGGAAAGTCACATAAAGGAGTCATTGCCATTGAGAGAGGAATTCTGGGGCTGACATGCATCCTGTTTTCTGCAGCCTTGATGGGACGATGTTGGACACTAGCCAGTGGAGTTTGGGGGCAGCCCTACAAACTGGGCTCTGGGATGTAAGAACAGAACCATAGCCACCCCCAAAGCTGACTGTATTGTGGACAAGTGACATGACTCGGGAGGTCCCTCACCTGAGGGTAAAGAGATGTCCTGGCCACCCTGTGGCCCCTACACCCTCTGAGGTCACTCCCTCCAGATGTTATACATTCACAGCTTCTATTGTATGTGAAATGTACCCTCTCTCAGTAAGGCGATGGTCCACTGCTGGTTCTGGGAGGATCCGTCCTTGTGACCTTGTCTCTGGTATAAACCTCTTCTCTGTCTTCTAAGAATGAAAGCAAAGTTCCCCTTAACATGCAGCTAAAATCCAATATTGTGCCCTCACTTGGACCCAATAATTTTTTGGTGTAAATCACTAGTGAAATTGTCATCTGTTTGGAAATTCTCTTCAGAAGCAAGTACTGGAATACATGGGTGGTGTCAGGTGGTGTAGACCAGTGGAACAGCACATGGTAACCATGCATCCTCAAGGCTGAGCTTGTTCCCTAGTGAGGAATGGGAAGGACAAGGAATGCCGGGTGACACTAGTCTGTGCTTTCTGAGTACCCAGCAGACCTGGGTGAATGAGCCTGGTCCAGGAGCAAGGACGTCTACACATAGGCAGTACATAGATGCCAGCTGTCTAGACAGACTGCCCATGAGATGTGGTCACAGAGGAGCTGGGAAGGGCAGCTCGGGTTTGAATTCCCACTCACGTGGCACCTACATTGGGAATCATGAGTATGTTTGTTAATTAATGTCCACTACCAGTTAGGGATAAAATGGGTAAATGCAAGTTGTTAGACTCACTGCCCTAGATCCCATTGGTTATGGCCATTTGTAACAACATTTGTCCCCTTCCTTTTTTCCCCCTGTTTTTTAATGTCTGAAGATTTTATTTATTTACATCGTTGTTAGTTAACATGTAGTGTAGTTTTAGTTTTGGGAATAAAATTTAGTGATTCATCACATACATTAACACCCAGTGCGCATCACAAGTGACCTACATAATCTCCATCACCCGTTTAGCTATTTGAATCAGAATTTTTGTGTCCTTTGTGTAAATACCTTGTAGAGAAATTGGTGGGACATAAGGTAATTCTATTTTAACTTTTTAAACTCTTCTCCAGTGTGGTCACACCACTTTGCATTTCCACCAAGAGTATAGGAAGGTTCCTCTGTCTCCACATCCTTGCCCATATCTGTTGTTTCCTGAATTGTTCATTTTAGCCATTCTGACAGGTGTGAGGTGGTATCTTATCATGATTTTGAATTGATTTTCCCCAATGATGAGTGATGTTGAGCATCTTTTCATGTGTCTCTTAGCCATCCAGATGTTTTCTTTGGAAAAGTGTCTGCTCATGTCTTTTGACCATTCACTGGATATTTATTTGTTCTTCTGTGTTTGTTAAGTTCTTATAGATTTTGGATACTAACTCTTACCATGTATGTCATTTTCAAATATCTTCACTCCTCTGTCAGTTGCCACTTAGTGTTGTTGACTGTTTCCTCCACTGTGCAGAAGCTTTTTATCTTGATGAGGTCCCAATAGTTCATTTTTTGCTTTTGTTTTCCTTGCCTCTAGAGGCGTGTCTATTAAGAAGTTGCTGAGGTCGAGGTCAAAGAGGTTTCTGCCTGTTTTCTCTTATAGATGTTGATGCTTTTTGGTCTTACATTTAGGTTTTTCATGCATTTTGAATATATTTTTGTGTTTGCTGTAGGAAAGTGCGCCAGATTCATTCTTCTGCATGTTACTATCCAGTTTTCCCAGCACCATTTGCTGAACAGACTGTTCAGCAAATCTGGTTCTCTATTCTGTCCCATTCATGAATGTGTCTATTTTTGTGCCAGTACCATACTTTCTTGATGATTACAGCTTCGTAATACAGCTTGAAGTCTAGAATTGTGATGCCTCCAGGTTTGGATTTCTTTTTCAACATTGCTCTGCCAATTCGGTGTTTTCTGGTTTTATACAAATTTTAAAATTCTTTGTTCTTTTTCTGTGAAGAATGTTGGTGTTATTTTGGTAAGGATCACATTGAATGTGTAGATTGCTTTGGGTAGTATTGATATTTGAACAATATTTGTTTCCCAATCCATGACCATGGAATGCTCTTCCTTTGTGTCTTGTGTAATTTGCTTCATATGCTTTCTATAGTTTTTAGCATACAGATCTCTAACATGTTTGGTTAGGTTTATTCCTAGGTATGTTATGATTTTTGGTGCAATTGTAAATGGGTCTGATTCCTTAATGTCTCTCTTTTCTGCTTCATTTTTGGTGTATGTATATAGTGCCAATAACTTGATGTTGTCTTTGTATCCTACGTTTCTGAGTTTTGTCTCCGCCCTAGAAGTCTTTTGGTGGAATCTTTTGGATTTTCCACATAGAGTATCATGTAATCTGCAAAGAGTGAAAGTTTGACTTACTCCTTTCAAATGTCTATGCCTTTTATTTCTTTTCATTGTTTGATTGCAGAGACTAAGCCTTCTAGTACTACGTTGAACAAAATTAGTGACAGTGGATATCCCTGTCATGTTCCTGACCATATGTGGAGAGCACTCAGTGTTTCCCCATTGAGGATGATGTTAACAGTGCGTGTTTTGTATATGGCCTTTATGTCGTTGAAGAATTTTCCATCTATCTTTACTTGCTCGATGGTTTTTATCAAGAAAAGATAGTGTAGTTTATCAAATGCTTCTCTGCATTTATTGAAAGGATCATTTGGGTCTTATCCTATTATTGATGTGGTGTATAACTTTGATTGATTGTTAATATTGATCCATCCTTGCACCCCAGGAATAAATCCGACTTCATCCTGGTAAATGATTCTTTTAATGTACTGTTGGATTCAATTTGTAAGTATGTTGTTGATAATTTTTGCATCCATGTTCACCTGGGCAATTGGTCTGTAATTCTCCTTTTCTAATTCTTCCTGTTGAAATTTTGGTAGTTTACATGTTTCTGGGAATTTATTCATTTCTTCCAGATGGCCTAATTGGTTGGTATATAGTTTTTCATAATATTCTCTTATAATTGATTGTATTTCTGGTGTTGGTTGTGATCTGTCCCATGAAATTCATGATTTTGTCTCTTTGGGTCCTTTTTCTTTTCTGTTTGAATAATCTGGTCCAGGAAGTTCAATTTTATTCATTCTTTCAAAAGCAACCTAAAAGTTTTGTTGATCTGTTCTACTGTTTTTGTTTCTTTCTATGCCATTTATAGGTACTCTATGATTGTTTACCCTCCTCGTCTGACTTTAGGCTTCATTTGCTCTTCCTTTTCTAGCTTCTTTAGGTGTAAAGTGGTTGTGTGTTTAAAATTTTATTTTTATCGTGTTAGGCCTGTACTGCTATCTACTTCCATCTTAAACCTGCTTTTGCTGCATCCCACAGGATTTGGACCGTCAACGCTAACATTTTCATTTGCTTCCATGTATTTTCATTTCTTCTTTAATTTCCTGGTTAACCGCTTTATTCTTCAATGCAATGGTCTTTTACTCCAACTATTAGTGGTGTTTCCAAATTTTTCCTTGTGGTCGACTCCAAGTTTCATAGTGTTCTGATCTGAAAATATGCATGCCATAGTCTCAATCTTTTTGTACTTGTAGGGGCTGATTTATGACCCAGTGTGTGATCTATTCTGGAGAATGTTCCATGTGCACTCGACAAGAATGTATTCTGCTGCTTTAAGATGGAATGTTTTGAATATATCTGTTGAGTCCATCTGCACCTGTGTCATTCAAAGCCATTGTTTCCTTCTTGATTTTCTTCTTACACTATGTGTTCATTGTTGCAAGTGGGGTGTCCCCTACTTACAAGTGAAAGTCCCCTACTACTAGTGTATTATTATCAATGAGTTTTTTTATGTCATTAATTGCTTTACATATTTCAGTGCCCCAATTTGTGGTCATAAATATTTACACTTGTTAGTGCTTCTTGTTGGATAGACCACTTTATGATATAATGCCCTTCTTCATCTCTTTTTGCAGTCTTTGTATTTTAAATCCAGGTTGCCTGACATGAATATGGTACTACAGCTTTCTTTTTATGTCCAGTAGCATGATAAATTGTTCTGCAACCCCTCACTTTCAATCAACAGGTATCTCTAGGTCTCAAAGGAGTCTTTTACAGGCAGAATATACATGGATCTTGTTTTTTTAATCCATTCTGATACTCTGTGCCTTTTGACTGGACTTTTTAGTTCATTTACATTCACAGTGATTACTGAAAGATATGATATTAGTGTAATTGTGTTATCACAATGTTTCTGTAAAGTAATTTTTTTTCTGGAGATTTATTCTATTCCTTTCTAATGTTTGTTGCTTTTGGTCTTCCTTTCCCACTCAAAGAGTCCCCTTTAGTATTTCTTGCAGGGTTGGATTAGGGGTCACAGACTCCTTTAGATTTTGTTTGTCTGGGAAGCTCTTTATCTCTCCTTCTTCTCAATGACAAACTTCCTGGATAAAGTATTCTTCCCTGCCCATTTTTTCCCCATTCAGCACATTGAATGTATGATGACACTCCCTTCTCTCTTGGTAATTTTCTGTGAAGGGAACTAACCTTATTTGCCTTGCCTTGTTAGGGACTTCTTTTCTCTTGCTGCTTTTAGGATTTTTCCTTTATCTCTCTATTATGTCAATTTTCTATGATTTCTCTTGGTAATGGCCTACTTTTGTTGATTTTGATAGGAGTTCTCTGTGCCTTCTGGATTTGGATGTTCATTTCCTTCCTTGGGTTAAGGCAACTTTCAGCTACAATTTGCACAGATAAACCTTCTGTCCCTTTTTCCCTCTCTTCTTTTGGGACTCCTATGAAAGGAATTTTACTACACTGTACAGAGTGGCTGAGTTCTCTAAGTCTACATCCATAACCCAAGAAGTTAGTTTACCCTCTCTTTTCTGATTCCTTATTTTCCATAATTTTATCTTCTATATCACTTAGTCATTCCTCTGCTGTTTCCACCCATTATTATGTGCAGTAAGCATCATGTCTCTTTCACAGAATTTTTAAATTTCACCGTTGACCAATTTTTTATGTCTTTTATATCTGTGGTATGCATATCCTTGATGTCTTCTATGCTGTTCTCAAGCCCATCCATTATCCTTACTATTGTTGTTTTCAGTTCTGTTTTAGGCCTATTCCTTATATCTGTTTTGATTAGATCCCTGGATATGATCCTTTCTTGTTCTCTCTTTGGGGATGAATTCCTCCATATTCTCATATTGTCTAGGACTCTGTCTTCTTCTGTGTTTTAGAAAACCTGTTATGTTTTCTGCTTCTGAGAGTCATGGCTACATTAAGAAGAGTTCATATGCTGTACGGAGACTGGCGCTTCAGGAAGGGTTTGTGGTGAGTGCTGTGTGCACTGTGTTCTTGCGTTTTGGTGTCTTGGTAAGTGGGCATCACCCAATCCATTACGGTTATGAATAGAATAAAAATAAAAGTGAAGCAAATTCTCTCATTTTTACATCTTGTGTGCCTGCTTGAGCTGTAACATTGGCTTCCTCTTGCCCTTGGAGTGAAAGTTAAACCATCAGGTCCCCACATTCTCAGACTTGACACTAGTTTGGAATCAGATGAGAATTACACCTTTGACTTTACTGGGTATCCAGCATGTGATAGTATATCATGGGACATCTCAGCCTATTTAGTCATGTAAGCCAATGTGCTTTGTGTTCTGTTCCTCAGGATTATCCTGACTAATACATGTAGATGCTTTTTCTCTTGTAGTTTCAAGTATTTGAAGAAAACTGTAACACATATAAAGTTCTGAGAAGCAAAGTGACATGAATGAAGTGTCATGGTGTTTGACTGGGACAAGAGCAGGGTGAGGATAACCAGGAGCTATGGGATCCTGTGGTCCTAGATGCAAAGTGAGCGCACCTGGGACTCCTGTAAATGTTCAGTTGATGTGCATCAGGATACGTGTAAACCATCGATATTTAGTACAAGGGTAAGCAATTGTAAGAGACTCTATCTCTTGTTCATGTAAGTATAGTGTTCCTGGTAAAACAAACTTTGTAAACCAGACCCGAGTAGGTAAGCACAGAATCATGTGTCCAGAGAGGCTTCCTGGGGGAAACTGCTATAAGGAGAGGAAGCCCCAGGCCATGGCACAAAACCTTCCAACAACCCCTACCTGCACCTGCTCCTGGGAACACAAACAGAATGGTGCATAGTGTGCACCCCCTGGCGGTCCTGATCTTCTTCTACAGGGCGGTTTGTGTCTGGGCTCACACTGACAACCCCTCACTGTGTCCTTACACAGTAATACATGGCCGTGTCTGCAGACCTCTGACTGCTTAGCTCCATGTAGGCTGTGTTTGTGGATGTGTCTGCTGTCAGAGTGAGTCTGCCCTGGAACTTCTGTGCATAGCTTGTAGAATCATCTTCAGGGTCAATGCTTCCCATCCACTCAAGCCCTTGTGCAGGAGCCTGTCGCACCCAGTGAATATAGTAATCAGTGAAGCTGTATCCAGATACTTTGCAGAAGATCTTCACTGATGCCCCAGGCTTCCTCAATTCATCCCCAGACTGCACCAGCAAAACCTGGGAGTGCACACCTGTAGAGAGGGGACAAGAGTGGATGAAATCAATGTTGACTGGTCCTGGTCCTCTCCTGTGTCCAGGGACTTGGCTGACCCTTAGCTGTCGCCACTGCCACCAGGTAGAGGATTCTCCAGCTCCAGTCCATTGTGAGGGGATGTGTCTCAGGGTCTCCGGTAGAGGATGGCATTGTACGGTGATGCTCTCAGGGCACAGACACACCCATACTTAACCTAGTGCTCTGAGGACTATTTGCATAGCCATGAGACAGAGTATTTCATACACAGGACCAGAACCATCTGGAGACGGTCCCAGAGACTGTGTACATTGTGACTCAGAGAGCACCAGTCTAATCCTTGTTTGAGGACATGGGTCCTTGGCCAGGTTCCTGAACTGTGTGCAGACTGAGCTCCTGCCACTGATTGATAAGACCTTACAGGAAATTCTCCCCATTGTGGACCAGTATTGAATGAGGCAGAGACCACCTGAACCTGTTGTTGGCTCTGATATCTGGACGTCTTATTCCTGGAGAAGCGTGTCTCCGAACTGCTGCACAAAATGGGGTAATAAATGCGTCCTGGCTTCCATCTCTTAGATGAAGATACCTAAAAGCCCTGGAGTAGCAGCGTCAAGTGTCTTCTCACTGCCTGAGTTCATTAAATGCTCTGATGGAACAGGATATTTAAACACCCTTTAGCATCCCTCATCCTACTCATATTTTAGATTGCTTTCTGGAAAAGGAAACACTGGCTTCCGACAGGAAAGCCTTCCTCACCCCTTGTGCACCTACTCACCTGGGGGGGCAGCCTGGTGCTGGGTAGTACTGAAAGCTCCCTGCAGTCTAGGCCCAGTCCTGCAGGGAGGTTCCTGTCAAGACTCACAGGACATTTATTCCAGTGTCTCTACTCCAGCATTACATGGTGGAGGGGAGCAGAATATGCCACCCCAAATATGCCGCTGGAATGAAACATGCTTGAGAAACAGTCAGTGCAGAGACGCACTGACCATCCTTTGTTCCCTAAACAGAATATAAATCTCCTATGTGAAATACACCCTTTTTGTACCAGGAGGGGAGAAATGTCCTTAGCACCAGAAAAAGGAATTCAGGCCCCAGAATGCTGTGCAGAGAAACCTTAGTTCTTCACTACTGTAGTAACACTAAGCACATTGAAGCTCTCACTTTTTCCCCATTGAGGATGATATTAGTGTTGGGTCCTTCATATATGGCTTTTATGATCTCGAGGTATGCTCCTTCTATCCCTACTTTCTTGAGGGTTTTTATCAAGAAAGGATGCCGTGTTTTGTCGAATGCTTTCTCTGCATCTATGGAGAGGATCATGTGGTTCTTGTCCTTTCTTTTATTGATGTGATGAATCACGTTAATTGCTTTGCAGATATTGAACCAGCCCTGCATCCCAGGTATAAATCCCACTTGGTCGTGGTGAATAATTTTTTTAATGTATTGTAGTATCTGGTAGGCTAATATCTTGTTGAGGATTTTTGCATCCATGTTCATCAAGGAAATTGGTCTATAGTTCTTTTTAGTGTGGTCTCTGTATGCTTTTGGAATCAAGGTAATTCTGGCTTCAGAAAGAGTCTGGAAGTTTTCCTTCCTTTTCTATATTTTGGAACAGCTTCAAGAGAAGAGGTGTTAACTCTTCCTTAAATGTTTGGTAGAATCCCCTGGAAAGCCATCTGGCCCTGGTGTCTTGTTTTTGACAGATTTTTGTTTACTAATACTATTTCCTTACTGGTTATGGGTCTGTTCAAATTTTTATATTTCTTCCTGTTTCCGTTTGGTAGTGTATATGTTTCTAGGAATTTGCCCATTTCTTCCAGATTGCCCATTTTATTGGCATATAATTGCTCATAATATTCTCTTATTATTGTTTTTATTTCTGTTGTGTTGGTTGTGATCTTTCCTCTGTCATTCTTGATTTTACTTATTTGCATCCTTTCCTTTTTCTTTTGGATCAAACTGGCTAGTGGTTTATCAATTTTGTTCATTTTTCAAAGAACCTGCTCTGGTTTTATTGATTTGGTCTACTGTTTTTTTGGTTTCGATAGCATTAATTTCTTTTGTAATCTTTATTATTTCCTGTCTTCTGCTGGTTTTGGGTTCTATTTGCTGTTCTTTTTCCAGCTCCTTAAGGTGTAAGGTTAGGTTGTGTATCTGAGATCTTTCTTCCTTCTTTAGGAAGGCCTGGAATTCTATATACTTTCATCTTATGACCACCTTTGCTGCGTCCCACAGGTTTTGGGTTGTGGTGTTATCATTTTAATTGACTTCCATATATTTTTTAACTTCCTCTTAACTGCTTGGTTAGACCATTCATTCTTTAGTAGGATGTTCTTTAGTCTCCAAGTATTTTTTACTTTTCGAAATTTCTTCTTGTGGTTGATTTTGAGTTTCACAGCATTGTGTTCTGTAAATATGCACAGTATGATCTCAATCTTTTTGTACTTACTTAGGGCTGATTTGTGTCCCAGTATATGGTCTATTCTGGAGAACGTTCCATGTGCGCTGGAGAAGAATGCATATTCTGCTGCTTTAGGATGAAATATTCTGAATATATCTGTTAAGTCCATCTGGTCCAGTGTGTCATTCAAAGCCATTCTTTCCTTGTCAATTTTTTGTTGAGATGATCTGTCCATTGCTGTGAGTGGGGTGTTGAAGTCTCCTAATATTATGGTATTACTATCGGTGAGTTTCTTTATGTTTGCGATTAATTGATTTATATATTTGTGTGCTCTCCCATTTGGCACATAAATGTTTACAACTATTGGGTCTTCTTCATCTATAGACCCCTTGATCATGATATAATGCCCTTCTGCATCTCTTGATACAGTATTTTTAAGTCTAGATTGTCTGATATAAGTATGGCTACTCGGGCTTTCTTTTGTTGACCATTAGCATGATAGATGGTTCTCCATCCCCTTATGTTCAATCTGAAGTTGTCTTCAGGTCTAAAGTGGGTCTCTTGTGAACAGCATATAGATGGATCTTGTTTTCTTATCCATTCCGTTACCCTATGTCTTTTGATTGGGGCATTGAGTCCACTGAGGTTTAGAGTGAGTACTGAAAGATGTGAGTTTATTGCCATGATGATGCTTGTAGATCTGGAGTTTCTGATGGTGTGCTCTGGTCGTTTCTCATCTTTCTTGCTTTTGATATATATATATATATATATATATATATATATATATATATATATATATATTTTTTTTTTTTTTTTTTCATCTTTTGTCCCCTCAGAGAGTCCCCCTTAAAATTTTTTGCAGGGCTGGTTTAGTCGTCAAAAACTCTTTTAATTTTTGTTTGTCTGGGAAACTTTTATCTCACCTTATATTTTGAATGACAGCCTTCCTGGATAAAGAATTCTTGTCTGCATACTTTCTGATTCAGCACACTGAATAGACTCCGCCACTCCTTTCCAGCCTGCTGAGATTCTGTGGATAGGTGTGCTGCAAACCTGATCTGTCTTCCCTTGTATGTTAGGGACTTTTTTTTCCTTTCTGCTTTCATGATTCTCTCCTTGCCTGAGTATTTTGTGCATTTGACTATGATATGCCTTGTTGCTGGCCAGTTTTTGTTGAATCTAATGGGGGTCCTCTGTGCTTCCTGGATTTTGATGTCTGTGTCTTTGCCCAGGTTAGGAAAGTTTTCCACTATGATTGGCTCACATGACGCTTCTACCCCTATTTCTCTTTCTTCCTCTTCTGGGACTCCTATGATTCTGATGTTCCTTTTTAATGAGTCACTGGTTTCTCTAATTCTTAATTCATGCCCCTTTGCCTTAATCTCCCTCTTTTTTTTCTGCTTCATTATTTCCTATTAGTTTCTCCTCTGTATCGCTGATTCTCTGTTCTGCCTCATCCATCCTTACCACAGCTGCATCCATCCGTGATTGCAGTTCAGGTATAGCATTTTTCATTTCATTCTGGCTATTTGTTTTCTTACTTCTCTTAACTCTTCAGGAGGGATTCTAATCTATTTTTGACTCCATATAGTGTTCTTATTTTCGTGATTCTAAATTCTGGTTCAGACATCTTGCTTGTACCTGTGTTGGTTAAATTCCTGGCTGTCATTTCTTCGTGGTCTTTCTTTTGGGGTGAATTCCTTTGTTTTGTCATTTTGAAGAGAGAAAAGGAATTAATGAAGTAGAAATATTGAGATAAAACAAATAAAATTACAAAAAAATTAAAATTAAAAATTAAACACACACACACACACACACACACAAATCTAATAGTTAATGCTTGATCCTAGGTGTGTTTTGTTTCGGTGTTGAAAGTGGTTTGACAGATTAGGGAAAAAAAAGGGGGCAAAGTAAATCACTTGAGAATTTGAAAAAATGAATACACTGATGTAGAGTAAAATGGGTAGATGGGAGTAAAAGAGAATTTGAAAATAATATAGACAAAAGTAAAGTATATAGTAGAAAAAATTAAATAAAAATATTTTTAATAAAAATTATGAATTTTTTGTTGTGTATTTAAGAAAAAAGTAAAGAAATGACAAAGAGAATAAAGATAAAAGAAAAAAAAGAAATAATTTGATAATTTGAAAAAGTGAATATACTGTAGTAGACTAAAGTAAAATGATGGAAATAAAAGGGAATTTGAAAAAATGTACATAAAACTAAAAAAACATACTAATGACAATTAAATATGATTATTTTGTAAATATGAAATTTATTGTCAAATAGGTTTCTATACAACACCCAATGATCATCCCAACAGGCGCCCTCCTCAATACCCATCACCCACCCTCCCCACCCTCCCACCCCCATCAACCCTCAGTTTATTCAGTTATTAAGAGTCTGTGATGGTTTGACTCCCTCCCTACAACTTTTTTTTTCCCCCTTCCCATGGTCTTCTGTCAAGTTTCTCAGGATCCAAATAAGAGTGAAAACATACGGTATCTGTCTTTCTCCATATGACTAATTTCACTCAGTACAACACTCTCCAGATCCATCCATGTTGCTACAAAAGGCCACATTTCATTCTTTCTCAATGTCAGGTAGTATTCCATTTTGAATAGATACCACAATTCCTTTATCCAATCATTAGTTGATGGACATTTAGACTCTTTCCATAATTTGGCTATTGTTCAAAGTGGTGCTATAAACATTGGGGTACAAGTACCCCTATGTATCAGCACTCCTGTATCCTTTGGGTAAATTCCTAGCAGTGCTATTGCTGGGTCATAGGGTAGACCTATTTTCAATTTTTTAGGAACATCCACACTAGTTTCCAGAAAGGATGCACCAGTTTGCATTCCCACCAACAGTGCAAGAGGGCCTTACATCAAATATAGTGCCTTACATCAATCCCTTGAAGCATTGAGTCAGTCAAACTAACAAGGCTTATGAGGAATCGGGCACATTTTGACACGTTGTTGAACACACTATACATTGTTTTGGAACCGAGAACAAGTCCTTTCAAAATCCCATGATGGGATGAATACAACTTACTAGAGATCCTGGGGGCTCCACTGATATTTGCTTGAGAGAACAGGGGGTTCCTAACCTCCTTATATCCCAGGTTATAAGTAGGTCCCGTTGCATTGGTGTCTGCCACTATCTGAGAAACAACGTGTTCAAACCGTTGGGAATGGCTGAGGGGTCTGATTTCATAGGCAAGGTCATCCAACTTCATGATACCTTCAAGGCCCCCATAGCACGTGTCCATGGTGACCATGGAAAGAGGAATCTCCTCCAGGTAGCCGAGGTAGTAACAGTCTGGAGGGATGAAGGGGTAGTCCATCTGCAAGGCTCCCTGATCATCCTGAGTCATCATCAGCAACTGTCTGGACCAAAAGAGTTTCTTGTGCCTCATGTGGATAACATGGCTCTTGCCCCCAAAATGCAGGCTATAGGACAGCCAGCCAGGCATCTGAACGCCCTTGCCGTGGTGCAACTCCTTCTTGGGAATTACCACCTCAGAAGAGATGTAGCGCCATGAGGGACGACCTTGAGAACCTTGGACAGGAGCCAGAATGCCCAGAGCGCAAACAGCGAGAGGGGTGCCCTCAGGGTGACCTGGTCCTCTGCCAGCCTCATGCCCCTGCTCAGGGACATCTGCCAGTGAGAATGGATAAATGGAGGATCCTCAGCAAAACCAGGTCTAGACCATCAGACAGAACAGAGGGCTGTACCAGGTGGCCAGCACCCTACACCTCGGGGCCACCTGTGGGGTTAGGTAACAGTCACAGGGTGTGGCATTGGGTGACCCTGCTCATCAGTTCACCTGGGGTGGATGTGGGAGAGTCAGGTGGGCCATGGTCAACAGTGCTCACATGGACATGGGTAGGGACTTGGACCCAGAAACACGGCTCTATTCAACACATTCCATCTTTTCTCCTTCTACTTGGATACGGGATATGCAATTATAACACACTGAACTTCTCTACCAATTCCATGTCCTGTGGTACTGCTGGGTCACTTTCTCTGGATGACTGCTTTTCCTCATGATGGAGACCAATGCTTCCTACTTCCATGGGATATGGAGGTAGACTGTCAACTTTACCTTTGTACGTATTGAAAAACATCGCTTTGTAATGTTACATGTCTTATTCTGGTTGGCTATTAGTTTGCAGGCCATTTGATCCTTTTGGTTTTTGGTTTGAAGCTTCCTCTGAGTTAACTGAGGGAACATTTCCCAGTATTCTGTGTCATGACTGGTGAAGGACAAGGTTGTATTTTAGTTTTTTCTTATGCCATCTGGTGAGAACAGAAAGTACTGCTGAACATGTGTGAGCCCCAGGGGATTTCCCCTCTAATCCCTTATTGTGGTTCTTTCCTGGCCTCTGGCAGTCCTCTCCCATGCCTGTGAGTTTCTCTCCTCAGGTGGAGATAGATGCAGGGGAGTTGAGGTTACCTTGGCAGCTTGCACTATGGAGGACGCACATGATTGAAAATGGTATCCACCATGGAACTCCCTTGTTTAAGTACCGTCTAGTCCTTTAAGATCCCTTGGGTTGGGCAGAAACCCTCAGAGTTGGCTTTTGGAGAAGAGTCTGCCTTTTCTCTGGGTGGCTGGCCTCCTAAATAAAGCTCAACTTCTTTTCCCATCAAAACTAAAACTTTGAACATTGACCTTTCCAGAAATACTCAGCTGAATTTGGGATTTGATAACAATAAAATGGAGAGTGGAATGGCAGTTGTCAGGGGCTGGCAGGATGGGGCAATGTGGAGTAGATCTCAAGGGCTATGATTTTCTGTTATGCAAGATGATTAGGTTCTAGAGGGGTCTCCACAACATTACCCCTGTAATTAACAGTACTGTACTGTACGGTTCAAATTTTGTGAAGAGTGTTGGTCTCATGTTCAGTGAGATCCTAACACAAAACAAAAGTGGAAGACACGAATTTTACTTCTCACATGACAGTATGCTGAACTGCATGGACACACTCTCTACTGATAATGTGAAAATAATTTAAAAGCATTTACATAGTTTGAATACTAACCCTGAGGATATGTCATTTACAAATATCTTCTTCCATTCCATAGGTTGCCTTTTAGTTTTGTTGATTGTTTCCCTCACTGTGCAGAAGTGTGCTATTTTGAGGTAGTCCCAATAGTTCATATATGTATGTATTTAATTTTCTTGTTTTATTTTTAATTTAAATTCAAGTCTTCAGTCTTTGAGCTCCACGTTTACAGGAAGTTGACTTGTCATGATTAACTTTATGGGTTATCTGGAATGAGTCATGGGTGCCCAGATTCACCACTGTTTCTGTGGATGTCTGTGATGTGTTTCCAGAAGAGACTGGCATTTCCTTCCATGGTTTCTGTCTGGGCATCACACATTCCATTAAGGTTGTGAATAGAATCTGAGGCAGAGGGAGGAAGAATTCCCTCATTTTTACTTCCCATGTTCTTGTTTGAACTGGAACAGTGGTCCCCTCTGGCCCTTTTTATGAGTGTTATATCATCAGATCCCTACGTTCTGAGGCTAGACCCTAGTTCAGAATCAGACATATTACACCACTGGTTTTCCTGGGTCTCCAGCTTGTGACAGTAGATCATGGGACTTCCGAACCTCTTTAGTCATGGAAACCAATGTGCTTTGGGTTCTGTTCCTCAGGAGAATCCAGACTAATACATGGAGATGATTTATCTCTTCTTTAGAGGAATTGAATAAAGTTGTAGCTCATTTAACGTCCTGAGTAGCAAGTGCCAGGAGGGAGTGTCAAGTTGTTTGATTGGACAAGGGCTGGGTGAGGATAATGGGGAGCTGTGGGATCCTGTGTTCTTGGCTGCACAGGGAGTGCATGTGGGACACCTCTAATGGTTCAGCTGTTGTGCCTCAGGAAATCTGTAATTCACTCATGTTGAGGGACACGAGTAAGCAATGGAAACATCTGTGTCTTTTGTGCATGTTAGTGCAGTTTTCCTATGACAACAGGTATCTAATTCAGAGAGTTAATAGGTAAGCACAGACTCCCGTGTCCAGAGAGGCTCCCTGGGGAAACTGCTGTGTGGACAGGAAGCCCCAGACCCTGATAGGAAACCTGCCTGTAACCTCCATCTGCACCTGCTCCTGGCAACACAAAGCAGAATTGTGCATAGTGTGCGCCCCCTGGTGGTGCTGATCCCCTCCTGCAGGGAGGTTTGTGTGTGGGCTCCCAGCGAGGTCCCCTCACCAAGTCTCTTGCACAGTAATATGTGGCCATGTCTTCGGCCCTCAGGTTCATCTGCAGATACAGCGTATTCTTGGCGTTGTGTCTGGAGATGGTGAATCGGCCCTTCACCGAGTCTGCATAGCTTGTGCTCCTTCCGTCATATCTAATATATGCGACCCACTGCAGCCCCTTTCCTGGAGCCTGGCGGACCCAGTTCATGTCGTAGCCACTGAAGGTGAATCCAGAGGCCACACAGGTGAGTCTCAGGGACCCCCCAGGCTTCACCAGGTCTCCCCCAGCCTCCACCAGCTGCACGTTACACTGGACACCTGCAGACACAAGACATCTTGGTCAGGAAACTGTCACACATCCACTGGTTCTCACTCATACGCACTCACATACTCAGTGTCTCTCATTCACCATGAATTACCTTTTAAAAAAGCAACAAGGAAAACCAAGCCAAGCACATACTCCATGGTGAGGTGTCTGTGTTCTGTCCTGATCACAGAATGGGAACACCTGGGACCCCTGGAGCTGGGGCTCCACTCCCAGCTGCAGGGTCAGTCTGGGCTGGTTTTATCAGCACAGAGAGGGCCCTATTTGCATGTCCTCTTACATATATATCACACTGCAGACTTAGATTTGCTTCTTTAAAAGTGAATGGCAGGTTTAGGGATTCACTTCTAATCATCAGAGATGGTGCAGAGATGCACTAATCGTCAGAGAATTCCACCCCCGATCCACTGAGAATCACCTCACAACTGATAGCAAGGCTATTATAAAATAAGGCAAACACAACCAGAACATCTCAAGTGTTGCTGAGGATGTGGAGAACAGGCAATCCTAGAATTCACTTGATGGGAGTGCAACATAGTGTAGCTACTATGGAAAAGTGCGGTGAAATAACCCACTAAACTGAGTTCCTAATCTGCTCCCATACAGTTGACTTCATGTCCAGCTGAGTGTGAGGAAGGTCTGGGCCTCATGTTCTGTGGAGAGGCAGGTGCAGAGACAGGTGGATCCAGTGGATGATTCCTTAACTACTTCAGTAGAATGGACCCCTGGCTGACCGTTTTGTAAGACTTGACTCAGTGTGCCTGCCCACTGGTTGTCTCTGGCTTCCTGAACTGGATGGAGAAAAAAAGCAGTGAAGAGTAGAAACTACTCTTTTCTCTCACAGGAACGTGTATATACTGAGAATCCTTGAGAGAAAGTCGTGGAGTTGATGAAGATGCTGTGGGGTTTCGACAACCACAAGGGTCTTTACTCATGGTCTCTCTTCATGGGCATCAAAGGAAAACCTTAAGGAAAACAAAAGGAGAGAGGAGCTGCTCAAGTATATTAAATTTAGATCACTTGAATGAGTCAGTCTCCTCTGTTTGAAAATCACTTACATCTATTTTAAATGGTGGCCCGTGTACTTGTGAGGCACAGGTCTGTATATGAATTGATTTATCCCCGAGCTTGGTCTCTGTCAAGGTCGACACTACTATATGACTGTTCACTCTAAATGTTAGAAGACATCTGTGTTTGGAAATGGTTTAGGGAACAGTGTGTACTGTTTACTGGTCAGGATGAAGTTTGCAGGGCATGATGAGAAAGATGCTTCACAGGAAACCTGACCCTGAAACACTGGTTCTGGATATGAATTCTGAGATCTTGGGTGCCCCCTGGAGACCTGTGAACCTCCAGGTTCCCTACGTGGCTCCTGGTGTCCTGTGTGTTCCTGATGACCTGAGTGCCCCCAGGTGAACTGAGTGGCAGCTAGTGACCTCAATGCCCTATGGAGACCTGAGCATCCCCCTGGAGGTCTGAGTGCTCCATGCAGAACTGAGCGACCCTGGTGTCCTCAGCTCCCCCTGGTAACCTGAGCACCCCAGGAGATCTCAGTTACCCCTGTTGTCCTGAATGCCCCCTCGTGACTTTTAGGTAACCTCAGGGCAAATCGCAATTTTTGGGCCGATGCTCAGCTCTCAGAAGTCCTTTGTGGTGTTTGAGCCAGCTCTGTGGCTAGGCCTATCCTGTCCTGTTCACCCTTAGAGGGGGTTCTGATTGTGTTGCTGTTAATCCTGGGGGAACCTCCAAGGGGTGGCCAGCACCTGCTTCATCCCTCTTCCTCTTGCCTAACAAACTGCCTAACTCTTGGACATGTGGCTCTTGTGGTCTGGACCCTAGTATGTGATATAGAATATATGATAGTATGTGAACCATCCACTGCATCCACTCTGCTGGGGTCGGTGGATCCAATTCCACCAGAAATTACTGGTTGAGATGGAGAACCCCAAGATGCTGCTAGTGAGGTGCAGAGTGTGCAAGGCACTCACCAGTTGGGCACAACCCCTGCAGCTGCACCTGGGACAGGACCCCTGGGGACAAGGAGACTCAGCCTGGGCCAGTCACCAGCAGTCACAACCATTCCCATCATCCCACATCTGACATCTGAAACCCTCACCTTTGGGACCTCTCACCAGGCACAAGGAAGGCCCTGCAGTCTCTTCTGTTTCTCGAATACAGTTCTGCCTTCCTTAGGAACTTCAGCACTGTCTGAGGAGAGAGCAGTGTGGGTTCCCACACCCTGAGATTGGAGTTTACTCTAGATCTTGAGAAGTTTGCCTGTGTGGGAGGAAGCATGTCCTGATAAGTGGACAAAAATTGAGTCAGGCTCCCCTGGTCCTTCCAGGTCCACCTGTGGGCATCTCTTTGTGGATCTGCAGGCTTGTTGGTCCTCGGTCAAGGCAACACTTGGTCTATGAATTGTGTTGGAGGCAGGTCAAGTGATCGCCTCACCTTTCTGATCAGATAGTGAACAAATGAGTGGACCACAATTCACTATACTCTATCTGTCCGAAAGATATTTGAAGGGATCCATACTTTCTCCAGAAAACTTTCCAAATCAAGTCTTTAAATACATTCAATTTTAACAGTCATTCCACACATAACTGCATAGGAAAAATCTATATTGATGTCCAGTCTGGTGTAAATATAACAAGCAAAGGACACTTGTTCCCAGGATCATAGTTCTTTTAGTTTCCACACTGATGTATTAACCTCACCTGACAACCACCTGCAAAGCATGGGCACACCTGGAGACTTCTGATCTTGATGGTTCTCTGCTGAGGGGGTTTGCTTCCTCAGTCATCTGCAAAGCTTGGAAGCAGTGCCAACATCTTTAACTGCACAGACACCAAGACATGGACACCTTTATGTCACCTGCAGATATGATTCCCATGCATGGCTGGTGTCTCCATCTCCTGAGAAATCCCCATCCAACACAAGGGGCTGTTAACTCAGGGAGGAGGCACAGATGTCACAGAAAAGTGGGGGACTCTTCACTGATATGGACATAGACCATCAGTATCTGAGGTAAGAAGTTAATGGCACTAAAACAACCACATTAATGAAAATGGATTGGCTGACCTGGACATCATTGGAATCTAAAAATCCGGAGCCTAAAGAAATTGTAGAAAATGTGTTCATAGTCCTGAAGGCATGTGCCAAGAGGATAAATGCTGAGTTAGCTGAATAGACCTCAAATAGAGATCAGAATGCTAGATAGTAAATAGATAAGAGGATAGGTGATGGATGATAGAGGGTAGATAGAGGATAGATAGATAGATAATTTTATGTTATATTAAAGTCATTATAGAGGATTCACATCATTATGAATGTATTATAATGAAATTATCCACTACTGGCAATATTTTTTAAAAGACCATAATTTCATACGGAAAAGAATATTTGACACCAACTTGAGATATACAAAAGAAATAATTATGACTTCAATTTTTTCTGAATACAGCTTCCACATGGGGTAGCACATGCCTGCTTGTAGATTCCTCCTCCCTCTGGGGCTTTGGCTTCCATTCCCATTTGTTCCCAGGGTCTCCCTTCCCAGGATGTCCTGAGCTCTGGGATGTGCAGGGACAAGAGCTCTGTCCTGGATCTGGACCATCGTCCCTCTGGCCTAACATTTACAGCTCCTTCCAGGCCCTTGCTCAACCACCAGGCTTCTGCCCACCAGGCTCCATGCCTGCATCCACCACCTGCCAGCCTCCTTCTGGACTCTTCCATTCATTTCCTGTGGATTTAACAACAGTTTATTAGGTTGGCAGGTCTCCTAATAATAATTCGCATTGAGGAAAGAACTGTATAGGTAAAACATGACAGACTCTCTATACAATAGCCTTGAGTTCATTCCCATGATGTTATTATTTTGCACCCCATCTCAGCCCCTTGACCCCACAGTCTTGCATTAGAAACTGTCACTTTCATGAACTGAACTAAATCTGTCCCCCCTACACAACTGGTCCATCCTATCTATCTAATCTATATGGTCATCAGACAACCACCAAGCTGAGAAGGAACACAATACAGAGTGTGAAGACATAAGTATTTATGAAATAATTTTATAAAATTTTATCTAATAATCAAAGTAATGAGATATTTACAGAAGTAAGTTAAATATGGTAAATGACCATGTTTATTATAAGATTCTATGAGTTTAGATGAACATAATCAAGTTACAGGACAACCGAGTAACCACAGGTCAAAGAAATGTATCCTTCTCAGGTCTATCCAAACCCTTTCCTTTGCACACCAATCAGTTTCCTATCTCTCCCTTTCTCTCTGGGCCTTGCATGTTCTCTGTCTCAAAAATAAATAAACATTACAAAATAAAGATACGTACAGGTCAGTGATATTTAATGGAGAACCCAGAAATAATCCCCTTCATCTTTAGTCAACTGAATTTTGACAAGAGCAGACAACATGACATTGGCGAGCAAATGGTCTTTTTAATAAATGGTGCTAGACAGCTGGCTATCCATGTGCAGAGGAATGAAATTGCATCCATATCTCACACCATATACAAACATCAAATCAAAATGGATCAACAGTTTAAATGTAAAATTATGACCTCTGGAAGCAATATATCGAGATAAATCTTCATGACCATTGGGTTTAGCAATGCTGTTAGAGATGACACCAAAGCACAAGCAAGGAAAGAAAAGTAGATAAATTTAGTTTTCTCAACATTAGAAACCTTTGTGCACCAGAAGATGCTATCCCCAAAGTGAAAAGACAAAGCCTAATGGAAGACAATATTTGCACAGTATTTGCTGGTAAGAGCCTGTTATGCAAAATGTATAAAGAGTTTTTACAACTCATCAACAAAAACACAACCCAATTTTTAATATGGACAAAGGATTTGGATATATCTTTCCCCAGTGCAATCATACAAATGGTGAATACCACTTGAAAAGATATTAAACATCAATAGTCCTTATGGAAATGGAGATTTAAAACACAGTGAGATACCCTTTTACACGCACTAAAAATGCTCTAATCAATACAACTATAAAATAACAAATGTTGGTAAAGATGTTGAGAAATTGGAACCCTTCAACCTTGCTTGTGGAAATGTAAAATGGTGGAGACTATGTGTAAAAGAGTTTGGCAATTCCCCCCCCCCCAAAAAAAAGATAAAAACATAGAATTACCATATGGCCC
Source organism: Panthera pardus (assembly GCF_024362965.1). Lineage (NCBI taxonomy): Eukaryota > Metazoa > Chordata > Mammalia > Carnivora > Felidae > Panthera > Panthera pardus. The sequence goes on along the minus strand of NW_026526864.1, from coordinate 41,118 downwards.
AACAATACTACTCCTAGATGTATATCTCGAAGAATTGAAAACAGTTGTTTAAACAAAGTGTATGTGCACATACATAGCAGTACTGTTCACAATAGCCACATTGTAGAAACTATGCAAATGCCTGTCGGTGTGTGAATGGATAAACAACCTGGGGCAGACCCTTAAGCAGGAATATTATTCTGTCATACAAAGAAATAAAATAAAATGTTGTGGCTGTAGAGAATACTGGTTTCTCAGAAAGCTATCACAGAACTCCACATCTGCACTTACATCTGGAAATTTAAAGCAAAGCCTTGAGCAGGTATTCATGTTCCCGTATTCATAGCAGCTTCTTCACAACAGCCAAAAGATGGAAGCAACCCAAGTAACTATTCACAGGTGAGTAAATAAACAAAATGTAGTATATACACAATGGAATATAATTCAGCCTTCACAAGGAAGAGAGTTCTGACACACACCTGCACACCGACTGAACTTGGCAGTCATTATGCTGAGTGAAATGAGCCAGTGACAGAAGGAAAATACACTATGGTTCCACTTAAGTGAGGTGTCCAGAAAAGTCATACTCAGAGACACCAAGTAGAATGTGGCTGTAGGGGCCGAGTCGAAAGGGGAATTGGGATTTAGGGTTTAATAGATACAGAGTTTCCCTAGGGGAACATGACAACGTTCTGGAGATGGATGTACAACAGTGTGAATGCAGTTAATGCCAGACAACTGTATGCTTAAAGTGACTTACGTGGTAAGTGTTATGTTACATACATTTAATCAGAATTTAAAAAGGAAGGACTGATACATGTCACAACATGGGTGAATGCAGAAAACATCCTCAGTGACAGAAGCCATCCAGAAAAGGCCACTCAGGAACCATCTTGCTCTTTTTTTTTTTTTTTAACATTTATTATTTATTGTTGAAAAAGAGAGACAGAGACAGGTCATGATAGGGGGAGGGGTTAGCAAGAGGGAGACACAGAATCTCAAGCAATCTGTAGGCTCTGAGCTGCTGACACACAGCCAGAAGCAGGTGCTCGAACCCAGCAACTTCGAGATCACGACCTGATGTGAACTCGGCATTTAGCAGACTGAGACCCCAGGAGCCCCAGGAACCACCTTGCTCTTTAAATCCCCCCAGGTTACACAGATAGGGGAAAGTCTCAGGAGCACTTCCCCAAAAGAAGCCAGATCAGATTGGAAAAAGACATTTCACAGTGGGGCAGGTGGGGACACTTGAAGTGGGCCTGTGGTCTGGGGTCTAATGTGGAAACGCAGGGATTTCCTCATTTGGGGTTCTGTGGTGGTTTCTCGGGAGGGTGTCCCTGTTTGGGGTAAAACGCACCAAAGTATCTCGTGTGAAGTGGCAAACGCGGTAAAGAAACGAGCGTCCAGGTAAAGCGTATTTGCGCTGCCGTGACACGTTCAGTGCACGTCTGAAATCACAGAGTAAGGTACTCCTGCAAACAACAGTGTCAGCCCCACACGATAGAAGCAAGAGAGGGGTCAAACGCTGTGACGTAGGCCCACGCCCAGACCCAGCTCACCCAGGCGGAGAGGCCACGGGCCCTGCAGGAGGCAGCACGTGAGCCAGAGGCACGTGGGAGGGTTCTATTGGTGGCCACGTGTCTTGGGTGCAGCGGAAGCAGTGGGATTTGGAATTCCGGTTGTCCGCAAGACGCCACTAAGAAGCTGTTAGAACTGCGAAAACCAATGAAGGGACATCTCCCGGAAGTGGACTCGGGAGGCGGGGAGGGGAGGCTGGAAGGCGGAGCCCACCACCCAGGGTCAGGCTGGGGAACAACCCACCGCTACAGACCCAAGATTAGAACCCTCCGCAGAGAGAAGCCCCAGGCTCAGGCCCCACCAGGGGAAGCCTTGCCCTGCGGCCCCTGCAGGAAACCCACCGCGCCTGCAGCTGGGCCCGGGAGGCGCCTGCTCGCCCTGCAGCCCTGCTTTCCTCCTGCGGACTTCGCTTCAAAACCACGCTCCCAACTTCCTCTTCTCCGCGAAACAGCGCTCCTCTCCGTGTGCTCCCCGCTCGGCCGCGGTTTTGCCACAGCTTGCTGGGCCCGGACGGCAATTCTCCGCTACTCCTGAAGAAACCCACTTTGGCTGGTAACATAACTGGCGGGTTATTTCCAAGGGCAACGGAAGGAGCAACGAGGACACTCGCAGGATAGGAGAGCAGCACACACACACCACGTGCACGTCTGCACGCTCCTGACGACCCGTCGGAAAGAGAAAGGAAGAGACGGTGCCATTTGCAAGCGCGGCGGAAGGAACGACGTGCCCCAGAGGAAATCTGAGCAAGGAGGTGGCAGGCCTGCTGTCCCAGGACAGGGCACTGGGGACAGAAACGCAGGAAGACGCACGGGGGCGGAGAGCTGCTCTGTGCTCCTGGCCGCGGAGGAACCGCCCCTGTGAGCACGTCTGTCCTGCCCGGAGCCATCTGCAGCTCCGGGGTGTCGCACAGAAGTCCCCACGGCGCCGTGGCAGACTCGGGAGGGACACCCCGCCCCGCGCGGAGGCCGAAGGGCCCCGCGAGGCCAGAGCGGCGGGAGTGCGAGCTCCGCCAGGGGAGCCCGCTCCTGGACCGCGAACCGCATGAGGCAGCGGCGGGAACCGAGTGGGCGCGGAGCAGGAACACGGCCGCGCGGCCCCGCCGCCCGGCGCCGGTGAGGTAAGCCCCGCGGGGGACACAGTGTCACCGCGCACGAAGCCGCGCGGGGTCCTTTCCCCCCAGGGTCTGGCGAACAGCGCCCCCCTCAGCCTCCAGGTTCCGGAAGCTCCTCTTCCCGGGGCCTGGCTTTCTCCTCGCCTGCTCCTCCCTTGGCGGGAGCTGAGGGGACCGGGTGCTTGTCAGTGTGGACGCGGGGCCACGTCCCCCAGTGTGGACGCGGGGCCACGTCCCCCTGAATCCTCCACAGTGGGCCCTAGGAGACCGGGTTGTTGTCAGTGTGGACGCGTGGCCACGTCCCCCTGAATCCTCCACAGTGGGCCCTAGGAGACCGGGTTGTTGTCGGTGTGGACACGGGGCCACGTCCCCCAGTGTGGACACAGGGCCACGTCCCCCTGAATCCTCCACAGTGGGTCCTGAGGAGATCGGGTTCTTGTCAGTGTGGACGCGGGGCCACGTCCCCCTGAATCCTCCACAGTGGGCCCTAGGAGACCGGGTTGTTGTCAGTGTGGACGCGGGGCCACGTCCCCCTGAATCCTCCACAGTGGGCCCTAGGAGACCAGGTTCTTGTCAGTGTGGACGCAGGGCCACGTCCCCCTGAATCCTCCACAGTGGGCCCTAGGAGACCGGGTTCTTGTCAGTGTGGACACGGGGCCACGTCCCCCTGAATCCTCCACAGTGGGTCCTGAGGAGACCGGGTTCTTGTCAGTGTGGACGCGGGGCCACGTCCCCCAGTGTGGACGCGGAGCCACGTCCCCGTGAATCCTCCACAGTGGGTCCTGAGGAGACCGGGTTCTTGTCAGTGTGGACGCAGGCCCAAGTCCTCCCGAATCCTCCACAGCGGGTTCTGATGAAACCGGGTCTTGTCGGTGTGGACACGGGCCCTCGTCTCCCCGAAGTCTCCACAGAAGGTCTTGTGGAGACCGGGTTCTTGTCCGTGTGGACGCAGGTCCAGGTCCTTCCAAATCCTCCACAGCGAGTCCTGAAAAGCCGGATTCTTGTTGGTGTGGACACGGGACCTTGTACGCCCGAAGTCTCCACAACGGATCCTGAGGAGACCGGGTTCTTGTCGGTGTGGACGTGGGCCCTGGTCCACACAGAGTCTCCACAGTGGGTCCTGATGAAACTGGTTCTTGTCAGCGTGGACACGGGCCCTCATACTCCCGAATCCTCTGCCGCCGGTCCTGAGGGGACCGGGTTCTTGTAGGTTTGGATGTTGGCCCTCGTCCTCTCGAATCCTCCACGGTGGGTCCTGAGGAGACCGGGTTCTTGTCCGTGTACGCCGGGTCATGTACCCCTGAATCCGCCACCGCTGGTCCTGAGGAGACCGGGTGCTTGTCAGTGTGGACGTGGGCACTCGTCCACCCGAAGTCTCCACAGCGGGTCGTGAGGACACCGGGTTCTTGTCTGTGTGGACGCAGGGCCACGTCCCCCTGAATCCTCCACAGTGGGTCCTGAGGAGACCGGGTTCTTGTCTGTGTGGACGCAAGCCCAGGTCCTCCCGAATCCTCCACAGTGGGTCCTGACGACTCCGGGTTCTTGTCGGGGTGGGCACGGGCCCTCATCTCCCCGAAGTATCCACAGCGGGTCCTGAGGAGACCGGGTTCTTGTCAGTGTGGACGCAGGGCCACGTCCCCCAGTGTGGACTCAGGGCCACATCCCCCTGAATCCTCCACAGTGGGTCCTGAGGAGACTGGGTTCTTGTCTGTGTGGACACCGGCCCAGGTCCTCCCGAATCCTCCACAGCAGATCCTGACGAAACCGGGTTCTTGTCGGTGTGGACACGGGCCCTCGTCTCCCTGAAGTCTCCACAGCGGGACCTGAGGAGACCGGGTTCTTGTCGGTTTGGACGCGGGCCCTCGTCTTCCCGAATCCTCAGCGGGTCCTGTGGAGACTGCGTTCTTGTCAGTGTGGACGCGGGGCCACGTCCCCCAGTGTGGACGCAGGAACACGTCCCTCTGAATCCTCCACAGTGGGTCCTGAGGAGACCGGGTCCTTGTCTGTGTGGAAGCCGGCCCGGGTCTTCCCGAATCCTCCACAGCGGGTCCTGACGAAACCGGGTTCTTTTCGGTGTGGACCTGGGCCCTCGTCCTCTGGAATCCTCCACAGGGGGTCCTGATGAAACCGGTTCTTATCAACATGGATGCATGCCCTCCTCCACCGGAAATCTCCACAGTGGGTGCTGAGATCAGGTTCTTGTCACGTGGACAGGAACCTATGTCGTCCTGTTCCCCCACTGTGCATGTAATGGCACAGACTTAAGGTCAGAGTGGTCCTTCATGAAGAACTCCTTAGATGGTGTTGTCAAGGGTCTCTACTCCAGGTTGGAAATGGTCAAGGGTCTTGGGCGCATGACACAAGGCAAAAACAAAAAACAAAAACCCCACACTCTTTGAATTGTCCCCATTCTATCTTAGAGTTGGATGGCGTCACCTGGGCTTGACCTCTCCCAGTGGGCCTGTGCTGCCATGCCATAAAAATCCAAGTCCCAGGAATCAGAGCTTCTTTCTTCCTATCTCTGTGGGCTCTGGGGGCTTGGGGAGTGTCTTCCTCAGAGCCTTCCCCCTTTTTTTTTTTTGCCTGTGTCTCCTGCCCTGTGCCTTGGTGTGCTTGTCATGGTCTTTTGATAGAGTGAAAAGTCTGGAGGCTCCTCTAGGGTGTCTCTGTAAACAGGCTGTGGATACTTTGAGTTTTTCAATGAATGATGACTTTGGCAGTCTTGGACCAATCCAGTCACCTGCAGCATGTCAAGTGCTGTAAGCAACAGCTTGGAGCCAATGACGAAGACCCACAAAAGCCAATCAATGTCCTTGTCTCCCTCCCTTTGGACAAATGATTCCAGGAAGCCTTGCATTTCCATGATGGTATAGTGCCTGTCACCATTTCTGTCTCTCACGCTGGTCCTTGGACATGTAGGTGTAGTGGATCGTGACAGGGGAAATCTGGGATAGAAGTTATTTCTTCCCAGAGTCGTGTTCTGTGGCCTCCCACACTGAGGTGTCCCACCCAATACCTGACAGGTGGGGAGCCATTGGCGACAGCAGCGAGGATTGCAGCCACTAGGGGGAGCTTGCCATGGCCAAGTCCTCCACCCTGGGTGCCATGATGCTCCTTGTAGATTTGCCTCCATCACTAGCTAGGGCTGGCTAATCAAGCACAACACCACGGTGCTGGCCGCAACACAGTGGACCAAGCAGGTGGCGTCTTCTTCAACACTAATCTAGGAACACTGTTCTCGGTGTCCACCTCCTTTGGAGGTGAATAGGAAATACACACCCCTGCACCCAGACTGGTGCCTGCTTGTTGGTCTCTGCAGGGAGTCTGACCTTTTATGGCACTGATAATTTAGGGTGAGGGTTTCTGGCAACACCTGGCATAAGCCCAAATCAAAGCTACAGACCACCAGCAAGCACCAGCTCCTTCCCACAGCAGCTGAGACGTGAGGGTGAGGAATGAGTGAGCCATTCTTAGGTCTAAGGCATTGTGGGGGGGCATCAGCTAGGCTCCCAATCCCATCCGTGGGGATAAATGTATTGTGGGACCTCAGCTTCTGGACTGAATTAAGAACATGTAGACTGTGACCTCCTGTAGGAAGTGGCAACAGGAAGTCACAGTGGGTGACAGGCAGCTCCCTAGGCATCTGAGCTCTCGTTTGGGGTACATGAGATGTGCGGGCCCCTTGTGACTGAAGGTGGGGTTTCAGTACACCCCCAACAAAGGAAATGGAAGCACAGGATTTATGACTTACAGAGCCCGGAACAAGAGGGCACAAGGACCCAGGGAAGGGCAGGCCTCCATCCCACATTCGCCATGATCAGGACATAGAAAACAGGGTAGCAAGTACAGGATTTCTTGGGAGCGGATGGGGCTGAATTCGCTAACTTTCACAGGCTCATCTCTGTGTTATTGTAGAAGGTGCTTGGGAAACCAAAGTAGGAACCCTAGGCAGATTCTTATCTACGGTTAAACTCACTGAAAAGTAGGCAAGAGAAAGAGAGCAGGGATTCACCTTTCCCGGTCTCCCTCTGGATGCCAGAGTCATCCATAGACACTTGTGCCTACCTTTCTGATTGATGTATGGGGTGCTCCTTTCAGCCTCATGGTCTCAGTCTCCCACATTTGTAAATTTGCTCTCCAGAGAGGCACAGCTTGCGCTAGGTGGAACCTAATGCCAGTCCTCTTCCCTCACAGCCCGCAGACACCCCCGTGTGGACAGGCAGTATGGGTGGGTGGTAGTCCTCCATTATCCTGAGCCCACATGGGACTGGGGGAAGACAGATTACCGGAGAATGAGAAACTTTTCAGTCCACAACAGCGTAGTTTTGGAGAAAACTCATGAGGTTGCCAATGAAGGAGCTTGTGTCAACTTCTTTTAATTCTGGAACCAAACACTTCTGCTCAAGACACAGCTCTGACTCAGGTCCTCTTCCAAGAAACTAAGGCTCAGTTTGGGCTCTTACAGGCCTAAAAACTCCATAAAAGCCACAAGCATGCAGTTTTCAAGTTTTATTTCAGAGTGCTGGTCGGTGACCCATGAGAGACCTGGTGTCAGAGCTGTGATGTGCCTGAGGACCCCTGTGTCTCCCGCAGACCCTTGGAAACGTGGATGTCAGCTGTGCCGCCTCAATACTGTATTTTTACAGATGCACCAGATGCATTGTCTATAGTTGTTCAGGGGTCTGGAGGCTAAATTATGGATTGTCTTCTCCAAAAATCTCTTCCTTAACTTTCTCTGTGTTTATAGTTCTGACATTTCCAGAAACAACAAAAAGGAATGCAGCCATTATGGCATAAATGTGACCAAAACCCACTCTGAGATATACCATGGATTCATGACTTTGCCTGACTGGCTGAATTCTTCTGGGAGGGGTCCACAGTCTGTGCTCCCGCCAGTGCCTTGTCCGTGCACCATGGAGGATCCCAGGCTGTGTGGCAGTGGCAGTTCCTGTTATGGTTGCACATCCCTCTGTGACTGCATTTCTCTGGGATACAGTCATAATTCAGCTGAGCCCCACTGCCAGTGCAGTAGGTATCCCGACAGAACTTTCCAGAAGCACAGGAAGTACCAGTTCTCACATGACCGATCTGGGTTGTTCCTGTGCTACGATGTGAATCCAGCCCCAAACATCAGAACCCTGGATCTCAGACCGATGGAATCCAACATGTTCTTGCAGCTGAGGGAGATGTGTGACATTCCTACACTGCAGCCTTCCACACGGCACGCCTGTATGGGAACAGGTTCAGCGTTGACTTCCCCAGGGTGTTCTGCGGTGTCCATGTCGGCTGCCTTCGTGATTTATGGTATAGCAGACATCTTCACCTTTCCCAGAATTTCTGCCACAGCTTTCTTGGCAGTGAATAGTGCGGTCAGTGCAGTTTCCATGATAGCAGCAGCCCTCTTCAGTGCACCCGGTTCCATCTTGCATATGGAAGTCACAGGGTACGCCAGGTCACCCCATGGCAGAACTCTGGAAGATCACGTATATTTTCGATTGGTCTGCAGGGTGTCCAAGCAGCGGAGTTGGTGCAGTCTGTATAGCATCTGCCTGTATTCCATTTGCCCCCAGGGGTTCAGATACAATCACGCATACAGCCTAGATTGCTGTAGCACTGGTTGAATGAGCCGCAGTCACACTGCTTTCCTGGATCCACTATGTAGTTTCCAGAGTGATAGTGGGTCAGGCTTTTATTTAAATGCACCCTTTCAGTGTTGAACATGCACTTGCCTGTTCCACAATTCATTATGTGCTGCATATGAATGAAGGAACAGTTACTGAAAGCTTCCATTATACCAGTTAGTTGGGTCCTAAGGCAGCTGGACCTTTTTTGGCAAGCACATTCATCAGTGTCAATGCACAAGCCACAATTTCTTGCCATCTGATGCGTTGGTATGACAGAAAAGAGTAAATAATGTCTGCCTAAATAACCCAGAATGATGGCATATAAGCCATTGGTGGATGGCATATAGAATATACAACTGGACTGCCATGAACCTCATGGGGCCCATCTCAAATCACATTAAGGGTGAATGTGTTTTAAGAAATCGAAAATACTTTCACTCATACTATTGAAGAGGAAAAAAAAGGGGCTCTGATGCAACACATAATTGCCTGTGTGAGCTTGATGTCTCTCACTATAAATGACCATGAAACCAATAACTTACATCAATAGCATGAAATATGGACTCAATTAAGCTAACTAGCCTTACTAGGAATTGGGCACTTTTTTCCACGTGGTTAACACACTATACATTGTTTTGAAACTGAAAGCAAGTCCTTTGATAATTCTGTGATGGGATGAACAGAACTTACTAGAGATCCTTGGGGCTGCACTGGCATTTCCTTGAGGAACAGGGGGTCCCCTGTCCTCCTTATATCCCAGGTTATAAGTAGGTCCCATTGCACAGATGTCTGCGACTATGTGAGAAACAAAGTGTTCAAACCATTGGAAACCACCGAGGGGTCTCATATCATAGGCAAGTTAATCCAACTTCATGATATCTTCAAGGCTGCCATAGCCTGTGTCAATTGTGACCATGGAAAAAGGAATCTCCTCCAGGTAGCTGAGGTAGTAACAGTCTGGAGGCATGAAGGGGTAGTCCACCTGCAAGGCTCCCTGAGCATCCTGAGTCATCATCAGCAGAGTCTGGACCAAAAGAGTTTCTTGTGCCGCATGTACATAACATGTCTCTTGCCCCAAAACGCAGGCTATAGGACAGACAGCCAGGCATCTGAATGCCCTTGCTGTGGTGTGGCTCCTTCTTGGGAATTACTATCTCAGAGGAGATGTAGCACCATGAGGGATGCCCTTGAGAACCCTGCACAGGAGCCAGCACTGCCCAGAGTGCAAAGAGCAAGAGGGGCGCCCTCAGGGTGACCTGGCCCTCTGCCAGCCTCATGCCCCTGCTCAGAGACATCTGCCAGTGAGAATGGATAAATGGAGGATCCTCAGCAAAGCCAGGTCTAGACCATCAGACAGAATAGAGGGCTGTGCCAGGTGGCCAGCACCCTGCACCTGGGGGCCCCCTGTGGGGTTCGGCAACAGTCCCAGGGTGTGGCATTGGGTGACCCTGCACATCAGTTCGGCTGGGGTGGGTGTGGGAGGGGCAGGTGGGCCATGGTCAAGAGTGGTCACATGGACATGGGTAGGGATTTGGACCCAGAGGCATGGCTCTAGTCAACACCTTCAATCTTTCCTCCAGCTACTTGCATATGGGCTATGCAGTTATATCACCCTTAACTTCTCTATCAAATCCATGTCCTGTGGTACTGCTGGGTCACTTTCTTTGGATGACTACTTTTTCTCATTACAGAGACCACTGCTTTGCTTCCTTGTGATGCGGAGGTAAACATTGTCAATTTTACCTTTAGGGGTGATGCTAAAAATCTCTTTGTAGTTTTGTGTGTCTTATTCTCCTTGGCTATTAGTTTGTAAGCCATTTGATCCTTTTGGTTTTTGCTTTGAAGGTTCCTCTGAGTTCACTGAGGAAAACATTTGTCAGTATTCTGAGTGATGATTGGTGAACTGCAAGGTTGTATTTTAGTATTTTCTTATGCCAGCTGGGGAGAACAGAAAGTACTGCTGACCATGTGTGAGCCCCAGGGGTTTTCTCCTCTAATCCCTTATGGGGGTTCTTTCCTGGCCTCTGGCAGTCTCATGTAGTTTGGTTCCCTCTTCAGCTGGAGATGGAGGGGAGTTGAGGTTACTTTGCAGCTTGCACCATGGAGTCTGCCCATGATCAAAAGATGGTTTTGACCATGGCACTCCCTTGCTTGAATAAGTACCCTCTACTGCTTTAAAACGCCCTGGGTCAGGGAGAAACCTCAGAGGTGGCGTTTGGACAAGAGTTTGCCTTTTCCCCAGTGGCTGGCCTTCTGAATATAGCTCAAATTCCTTTGCCACCCAAACTAAAACTTTGAACATTGACCTTTCCAGCAACAGGCAGCTGAATTTGGGTTTTGATAACAATGAAATGGAGAGTGGAATGGCAGTTGCCAGGGCCTGGCAGGGAGGGTCAATGAGGAGTAGATCTCAAGGGCTATGATTTTGTGTTATGCAAGATGACAAGTTTTAAAGGGGTCTCCACATCATTACCCCTGTAATTATCAATACTGTAATGTATGGTTAAAATTTTGTGAAGAGTGTGGGTCTCATTTTCAGTGAGATCTTACCACAATATAAAAGTGGAAGACACGAGTTTTGCTTCTCACACAACAGTGTGCTGAACTGCATGGACACACTCTACTGATAATTTGAAAACAATTAAAAAAAACTTATACGTTTTGGAAACTAACCCTGAGAATATGTCATTTACAGATATCTTCTTCCATTCCATAGGTTGCTTTTTTGTTTTGTTGATTGTTTCCTTCACTGTGCAGAAGCTTGCTATTTTGAGGTAGTCTCTCTCTATATATAATTTTCTTATATTAATGTAAATTCAAGTCTGTTAACATACAGTGTATTACTGATTTTAGGGGTAGAATTTAGAGAACCATCGCATACATATAACACCCAGTTCTCATTTCACCCAGTGCCCTCCTTAATGGCCACATGCCATTTAGCCCACCTCCCCCACTTCCCCTCAGTTTGTTCTCTGTATTTAAGAGTGTCTTCTGGTTTCCTCCCTCTCTGTTTTGATTTATTTTATTTTTCCTTTCTGTATGTTGTGTTTCTTATATTCCACTAATGTGTGAAATCATAGGATATTTGACTTTTTCTGACTGACTTGTTCCACTTAGCATAATACACTGTAGTTCCATCCACATTATTGTAATTGGCAAGATGTCATTCTTTTTGATGGCTAAGTAATATTGCATTGTATATATTTACCACCTCTTCTTTATGCATTCATGTGTTGATGAATATTTGGGCTGTTCCACAATTTGTTTTTTGTTGATAAGGCTGCCATAAAGATTGGGATGCACGTGCCCTTTCGAATCAGCATTTTGGTATCCTTTGGATACCTTTGGTATCCTTGGATAAATGCAATTGCTTGATCACAGGATAGTTCCGTTTTTCATTTTTTGAGGAATCTCCACACTGTTTTCCAGAGTGGCTGCGCCAGTTTGCATTACCATCAACAGTGCGAAAGGGTTTCGCTTTCTCTGCATCCTTGCTGACATTTTGTGTGTTCTGAATTGTTAATTTTAGTCATTGTGACAGGTGTGAGTTGGTATCTCATTGTGGTTTTGCTTTATATTTCACTGAAGAAGAGTGTTGTTGAGCATCTTTATTCGTGTCTTTTTGCCATCTGGATGTCTTCTTTGGAAAAATATGTATTCATGTCTTCTGCCCATTTCTTCACTGGATTATTTGTTTTTTGAGTGTTGAGTTTGGTAAGCTCTTTATAGATTTTGGATACTAACCCATTGTCTGAGATGTCATACAAATATCTCCCCCCATTTTGTCAGTTGCCTTTTAGTGTTGTTGATTTGTTCTTTGCTGTGCAGAAGCTTTTTATCTTGATGAGATCCCAATAGTTTGTTTTTGCTATTGTTTCCCTTGCCTCTGGGGACATGTCTAGTAAGAACTTGTTCTGGCCAAGGTCAAAGAGGTTGGTGCCTGTGTCGTCCTCTAGGATTTTGATGGTTTCCTGTCTCCCATTTAGGTCTTTCATTCAATTTGTATTTATTTTGGTGTGTACTGTAAGAAAGTGGTCCAGGTTCCTTACAAGTTCACGATGCTGTCCAGTTTTCTCAACACCAGTTTTTGAAGGGACTTTTTCCATTTGATAGTCTTTCCTGCTCTGTCAAAGATTAGTTGATCATATAGTGATGTGTCCATTTCAGGGTTTTCTAATCTTTTCCATCAATGTATGTGTCTATTTTTTGCCAGTATCATCCTGTCTTGATGACTACAGCATTGTAATATAGCTTGATATGCAGAATTGTGATGCCTCCAGGTTTTTTTCTTTTTCAATATCTTTGGTTATTTGGGGTCTTTTGTGGTTCCATGATAATTTTAGAGTTATTTGTTCTAGCTCTGTGAAAAATGCTGGTATTATTTGACAGGAAATTGAATTATTTGCATTGAATGTCTAGATTGCTTTGGATAGTATTGTCATTTAACAATGATTTTTCTTTTGATCCATGTGCATGGAATATTTTTTCCATTTCTTTGTGTTTTCTTCAATTTCTTCCATAAATGTCCCAGACTTTTCAGAGTACAGATCTTGTACCTCTTTACTTAGGTTTATTTCTAGTATATTATGGTTTTGGTGTAATTTTAAATGGGATTGATTCCTTGATTTCTCTTTCTCCTGCTTCATTATTGGTGTATAGAAATGTAACAAATTTCTATATGTTGATTTTGTATGCTACAAATTTACAGGTTTATTGTAGCAGTTCTAGCGGGGTTTTTTTTGGTGGAGTCTTTAAGGTTTCTATATATGGTATAAAGTTCAACTCCAGAACTGAATAATCCTATTAAAAAGTGGCCACAAGACATGAATAAGCATTTTTCCAAATGTGACCTACAGATTGTCAGTAAACTCATGAAAAGATGGTCAACATCACTCCTCATCAGGGAAATATAAATCCAAACTACAATGAAATATCAACTCACACTGGTCAGAAAGGCTGAACTCAACAGCACAAGAAACAACAGGTGTTGGTGAGGATGCAGAGAAAGAGGATCCTTTTGGAGGTGCTGGTGGGAATGCACACTGGCACAGCCACTATGGAAAACAGCATGGAGGTTCCTTAGAAAGCTAAAAATACAACTACGTTACGATAGAACAAATGCACTACTAGGTATTTACCCAAAGGATACAAAAATGCTAATTTAAGGGTATTGTACCTCTATGTTTATAGCAGCTATGTCACAAACAGCCCAGCTATGGAAACAACCCAGCCGAAGTATGCATTGATTGATGAATGGGTATAGAATACGTGGTATATCTACATAACCCCGTCCACGCACACTGGAATATTTCTCAGCCGTAAAAGGAATGACATTAGCTATTGTTAAGGACAGGGATGGGCCTAGAGAGTATTATATTTACGGAAATAAGTCAGAGAAAGACAAATATATGATTTCCTCCATATGTAGAATTTAAGAAACAACAAATGGGCAAAGGGACAAATAAGAGAGAAGAGGCAAACCAAGAAATAGGCGATTTTTTCAATGTTCACTTATTTATTTAGAGAGAGAATGGGAGGTGGGGCAGAGGCAGATGGGAAGAGAATCCCAAGGAAACGTCGTGCTGTCAGTGCAGAAACCAAAGTGGGGCTCGATCTCAGGAATGATGAGATCAAGACAAGAGCCCAGATCAAGAGTCGTGGGCCTAACCCATGGAACCACGTAAGCCCCACGAAACAGATACTTAACTATAGGGGAAAAACTGATGGTTACCCTGGGGAGGGTGTGTGGAGGCATGGGGAGGTAGTTGATGGGGATTAAGGGGAGCGCTCATCACGAACACTGGGTGCTGTATTGCAATGTTGAATCACTATATTTTACACCTGAAAGTAATAGTACATTGCATGTTAACTCACTGGAATTTGAAGAAAAACTCAAATAATGTATTTATAGTGCCTGCAAATGGCCATGTTGGCATACAGCCCATGAAGAAGCATTTATTGCAGAAAATATACTACCAGAAAGAATACCTAGACTATTTGAACTAAGGTATGTTCTTTTCCTTTCCCACCCCAGATCAGCAAGAAGAAACTCCAGTGCAAGTAACTGTGACTATAGGCATGTGCCACTGAGCCTGACTGCAACCTCCCCTCCAGACTGTTGTAGCCAATACACACGGTTCCCGGTGACCAGCTCCTGTTCAGAGGACTCTTTCCCAGAGGGACAGGATGTCAGTGACCCTAAGCTGTTTGCTGATGAGGCCAAGCCCCAGCAGGTGCCACTGAGATGTGCGACTCACTCATTGTTGGCAGCCCCACTCCCAGAAAGGAAGCTCTGCCCTGGGCACAGTCCACTAGGGATGCTGGGAACCTGATCACCCCAGACCTGACTTGCATGGCAGGAGTCTCATGCCACCAGGACAAGCAAGCCACAAGGCAGTGAAGCTGCCAGCCACCCCTAAACAGAGCCCTCAGTTTCCAAACTGTTTGGAATCCTGTTTGTCCCCGACACGCCCTGTAGCTGCAGACCTTTGCCCAGAGTATTGCCCAGGGTAAGGGGGACATGAAGCAATCCTCTAAATTAAGGAGCAAATCTGTTCCTATAGAACTGACTTCATTTCCAGCTAAGTGTGAGGAAGAAGGTCTGGGCCTCATGTTGTGGGAGAGTCAGGTGCAGGAGACAGATGGTTTCAGTGGAGGATTCCTAACCTACTCCCCCTCACCTGCAGGAGAGAGCCAGAGCCAGGGACAGTGGAGGCAACAGCTCCTGTCAGAACACATATCAGACTATGGTCTCAACTACTCTCCATTCAGAGGAGTCCGAGGTTGTAGGGTTCAGTCTGTGGAGACTCCATACATCAGAGGGTGGTTGAACATAGGAGTGCTGTCAAATGAAGCAGAGTATCTCATCATGTGGTTTGGGAAAGAAAGAGATAAGGAATGCCCAACCAAACCACTGTCACCATGGTCTGGCTGTGTGAATGTCCCAGGTCACACCACCTCTGTAATTATGGGACTACCGCCCTTCCCTCCACATCATGTCTTTGAGTTTCACCTGATTTCAGGTGTGCATCAGTAGTGTCACAGTTCTCTGGAAAAGCATCCCATTGATGGAAGTTTCGTAGTTGGTTTATTCCTTTATATTTAGAAAGACTTTTGCCTTATTCTGAGCTCCTAACACTAAGAAAGATGCTGTAAATATTTACACACCATTTATTTTCTGAGCATGGGATTTCATTCTTCAGGGACAAATACTCGGGAGTGGTATTTCCAGGTTCCTTTTTATGTCATCCATGTATAATTTCATAAGCAACAGCCAACGGTTTTCCAGAGCTGGTGTTTGTTTGTCAATCCTTCCTGCATTGTTTGAGGCCCCACATATGCTGGATTCTCACCTGGATGTTGTTGTCTGAGTTGTTCATAACTGAGCCATTGGGATGTGTGTATAGGGCATCTGTTGCATTCTTGATTTGAATTTCCCTGACAGTCGATGGTGTGAAGAGTCTTCTCCAGTCAGTAACTAATGTGTCTATAACCTCAAGGATAGGATGTCTACTACACAAGGCTGTGCTTGTTTGATGGAGGTTTGTTTCCTTTTTTCCTATTGACTGTTGAGGGTTCTTAGCATATTCAAGATGCAGGTCCCTTGGTGGTTATGCAATTTGTGAATGTTGTCTCTTACTCTGTAACTTATCTTACTATTGGTATTCACGTGGGCAGATAAGCGGAATTGATTTTCACAAAGTCTATACCATTTCTTTTTATGGGTCTTGTGTTCTTAGCTATAGTTTTCATTTTCTTGATGATTGATTGCTTATGACTAATATTTTTTTAAAATGTTTATTGTTGATAGAGAAACAGAACGTGAGCAGGGAAAAGCAGAGAGAGAGGGAGACACAGAATCTGAAGCAGGCTCCAGGTTCTGAGCTGTCAGCATAGGGCCTGACAACGGGGCTCAAACCCTCAAATTGTGACACCGAGACCTGAGCTGAAGTGAGACACTTAAATGACTCAACCATCCAGGCACCCCACTGATTTCTTGACTTACAATGTACTAAAAGTCTTGTTTTTTTTTTCTGGTTTCTCTCAATGTTGACATGTTCCCTATTTGGTCTCTGGTGACTTAGAGTTTTGTCGTTTGTTTTTAAATTTATAGACTCTAGCAAATCATTTTCGTGGCATGGTTTTTCCTAATATATGGAAGTTAAGTGGAAATATAGGAAATTGAAGTTCAAATTTCACAAGAGTTGCCATTCTGTGCCTCTTTGGCCAGACTGCTCATCAGATTAGATAGATATGCTCCTGGGGTCAAAAATCACGTTTACCTTTTCAGGTGGTGGGCTTTCTATATGTCTCAGGAGCCGCTGAGCTCTGTGCACACAACTGAGTTCTTGTCACAATTTTTCCTTCGCAATTCTATGTGAAACCCTCAAAATCCATTTTTTGCATTGCCAATTTTAGACACTTCATGAATAGAATGCATTGAAGCTCTTGTATCATTTCCTAAAATCATTTTACTCTTGCGTGTTTGGGACTGTAATTTTTCTTCTTCCTTCCAAGGGGAGCTCATATCTGCATTTGTGGAATTCTTCCAGGCTTCTCATCTCTTAATACTTTCCCAACGTGCTGTGCAATTTTTGACCAAATGAATACTTAGGTTTATTTGTACTCTACCACATTGGGTGATAGGAGCCGCGAGAGAGGCTGCATCATATGGGTTTTTTTTTTTTGTCCCCTTGTATGTTACCTGTCATATTGAATGTGTATAGAACATATAGCCCCTCACTTTCATGAACCACTAACAGGGGACATGGTTCTCTTCAAGAGACAGGAAAGGAAGACAAGGGAGCTGAGACAGCAAGTTGGGGAAGGAACCCCAGAGCTTCTCAGGAAGCGTCAACTGTCCACACTTTCCAGTTCTGCAGATGTGGGTCCCTGCTGAGGCCCAACCTGGGTTCTTGTGCAGGTGTCTGGACAAGCTGCCCATGATGTGTGGGCACAGTGGAGTTGGGAAGGGCAGCTGTGGTTTGAATTCCAGCTCACCTGGCACTGCTGTGAAAATTCATGAGTATGTTAATTTATGTCCACCATCAGTTAGGGATATAATGAGTAAATGCAAGACGTTAGACTCACTACCTTAGATTCCATGTTCATGACAATTTGTGACAACAATTCTCCCTTCCTTTTTTCCACTTTTTAAATTTTTTAAGTTTGTGTTTAAATATTTGTTAGTTAACATATTGTGTAATATTAATTTCAGTAGTAGAATTTATTGGTTCATCACTTACATTAACACCCAGTACTCATCACAACACGGGGCCTCCTTCATCCCCAACACCCATTATCCCATCCCCCACACACCTGCCCTCCAGCAACCCTCAGTTTGGTCTCTAACCTTAGAGTTTTTTTTTTTATGATTTCTTGCTCTTTTTCCCCTTCCCCTAGATCTAAATTCCCCATAGGAGGAAATCATATGGTGTTTGTCATCTTTGACTGACTTACTTTGCTTAGCATGATGCCCTGTAGCTGCATCAAAATCTTTGCAAATGGCAAGATTTCATTCTTTTTTATGACTGAGTAATATGCCATTCTATACATATAGCAGATTAATCACATGGTGGACTTTTGGTCTCTTTCCTCAGTTTGGCTGTCATAGTTAATGCTGCTGTACACATTGGGGTGCATGTACTTCCTCAAATCAGAAGTTTTGTATGCTTTGGATGAATTCCTAGTAGAGCAATTGCTGGAGTGGAAGGTTGTTTAATTTTTAGTTTTTAAACTGTTTTCTGGAATGGTCCGGGCACTTTGCATTCCCACCAAGAGTGTAAAAGGGTTCCCTTCTCTCCTCATCCTCATCAATATCTGTTGTTTCCTGAGTTGTTAATTGTAGCCATTCTGACAGGTGTGCAGTCATCTCTCATTGTAGTTTTGATTTGTAATTCCCTGATGATGAGTGATGTTGAGCGAATGTTCGTGTGTCGGTTAGCCATCTGAATGCTTTGTTTGGAAAAGTATCTCCTCATGTCTTCTGACCATTTCTTCACTGGATTCTTTGTATTTTGGGTGTTGAGTTTGAGAAGTTTTTTTTATAGATTTTGGATAGTAGGCCTTTATCAGATATGTGGCTTGCAAATACCTTTTTAATTTCTGTAGAATGCCTTTTAGATTAGTTGATTGTTTCTTTAGCTGTGCAGAAGGTTTTTGTTTGGATGAGGTCCCAGTAGTTCAAGTTTGCTGTTGTTTCCCTTGCCTCTCAAGACATGTCTAGTAAGAAGTTGCTATGTCTGAAGTCCAGGAGGTTGCTGCCTGTGTTCTTCTCTAGGATTTGATGGTGTCCTGTCTCACATTTAGGTCTTTCACCCATTTGGATTTATTTTGTGTATGGAGTAAGAAAGTGGTTCAGTTTCATTCTTCTGCATGTTCTGGTCCAGTTTTCCCAACACCCTCTGTTGACAAGGCTGTCTTTTTTCCCATTACATAGTCTTTCCTACTTCATCCAAGATGAGGTGGCCATACATTTGTGAGTCCATATCTGGGTTTACTCTTCTGTTCTCTTGATCTATGTGTCTCTTTTGTGCTTGTAGCTTACTGTCTTGATAAGTACAGCTTTGTAATATAGCATGAAATCCATAATCATGAAGCCACCATTTCTTTGTGTAGCAGAGATATTTCAACACTACTTGCTCCTTAAATCCATCAACATGAAGGTGTTTCCATTTCTTTGTGTCATCCTCAGTTTCTTTCACCGTTTTTAGAGTCTTCAGATTATGGATATTTTAACTCTTTAGGTATCCTATTACATTTGGTGCAGTTGTAAACGGCATGGATAGTTTTTTTATTTTTCTTTCTGTTTATTCATTATTGCTGTGTAGAAATGCAGCCGATTTCAGTATGTTGATACTGTATCTTGTGACTTTGCTGAATTTGTGTATCAGTTCTTGCAATATTTTGGTGGAGTCTTGAGTTTTTTATATACAGTGTCATGTTATCTGTGAAGAGGGAATGTTTGACTTCTTCTTTTTTAACTTGAATGCCTTTCTTTCTTTCTTTCTTTCTTTCTTTCTTTCTTTCTTTCTTTCTTTCTTTCTTTCTTTCTTTCTTTTTGTTGTCTGTTTTTGAGGATAAGACTTTCACTGCTGTGTTAAGTAGAATGATGGGAGTGGACATCCCTCTTGTGTTCCTGATAGTAGAGGAAAAAGTTTTTTTCCCCACTGAGGATATTAGCTGTGGGGTTTTCATGTATGGACTTTATGAATTTGAGGTGTGTTTCCTCTACCCCTTGTTGAGGGTTTTATCAAGAAAGGATGCTGTACTATGTCAAAATTTTTTTTTTCATCTATTGAGAGGGTCATATCATTCGTATCCTTTCTCTGATTGATGGTATGTATTACATTGATTTATTTGTGACTGTTGAACCACCCTTACAGCCAAGGAATAAATCCGACCTGGTCACATTAAAGGATCCTCTTAATGTATTGGTTGATTCAATTTGCAAGTATTCTCTTTCTTTTTTTTTTGTTAACGTTTATTTATTTTTGAGACAGAGAGAGATAGAGCATGAATGGGGGAGGGTCAGAGAGAGGGAGACACAGAATCTGAAACAGGCTCCAGGCTCTGAGCTATCAGCACAGAGCCCGCGCGGGACTCGAACTCACGGAACGCGAGATTACGACCTGAGCCAAAGTCGGACACTTAACCAACTGAGCCACCCAGGCGCCCCTGCAAGTATTTTCTTGACAATTGTTGCATTCTTGCTCATTAGGGCTAGTGGCCTGTAAGTCTCATTTTTAGTGGGGTTTAATCTGGTTTAAAACTGTGATCATACTCATCTTGTAGAATGAATTTGGAAGTTTTCTTTCCATTTCTATTATTTGGAACAGTTTGTGAAGACAGGAATATTCTATTCTACTTAAATAGAATATTTCACACTCTTGTTAAATATCTGGTAGAATTCACCTGTGAACCTATCTGGCCCTGGATTTTTGTGTGTCAGTAGATTTTTGATTAAAGATTCAAATTCTTTGCTCATTATCAGTCTGTTCACGTTTTCTCTTTCTTCCTTTTTCAGTTTAGGTAGTCTTCATTATTCTGGGAATTTATCCATTTCTTCCAGATTGCCCAATTTGTGGGCATATAAATCTCCAAACTATTGTCTCATAGATGTATTTCTGTGGTGTCAGTCGCGATGTCTCCTCTCAAATTCTGATTATATTTACTTTCGTCCTTTCTGTTTTTTTTTTTGCCAAGTCTGCCCATGGGTTTTCATTTTTATTTATTCTTACAGAAACCAGCTTATAGTTTCATTCATCTGTTCTACTGTTTTTCTTTGTTTCTATATCATTTATTTCTTCTCTAATCTTTTTTGTTTACCTGTTCCTGCTGGCTTTAGGGTTCATTTGTTGTTCTTTTCCTAGTTTCTTTAGTTGTAAAGTGGTTGTGTGTTTGAGACCTTTCTTCTTTCTTGAGTTTGGCCTGTACTGCTATATATTTCACTCTTCCATAAACTTTGCTGCCTCCAGATGGTTTGGAACTGGCATGTTTTCATTTTCATTTGCTTCCATGTATTTTTTATTGCTTCTGTAATTTCCTGAAAATCTCATTCAGCTTTTACTACAATGTTCTTTAACCTAATGTTTTGGTGGTGTTGCCCAAATTTTTCTTGTGGTCGACTTTAAGTTTCATAGTGTTGTGGTTTGAAAATACGCATGGAATGATCTCAGTCTTTTTGTACTTGTAGAGGGCTGATTTGTGACATAGTATGTGATCTGTTCTGGAGAATGTTCCATGCGCACTCAAAAAGAATGTGTATTCTGGTGCTTTAGGATGGAATGTTCTGAATATGTCTGTTAAGTCCATTCAGTCCATGTGTCTTTCAAAGCCATTGTTTCCTTATTGATTTTCAGCTTAAATTGTCTTTCCATTGTTGTAAGTGGAGTGTTAACGTTCTCTATTATTACTATTGTCTATTATCAATGAGTTTCTTTATGTTTCTTATTAATTGAGTTATATATTTCAGTGCTTACATTTTGGGGGTATAAATATTTAAAGCTTCAGATCTTCTTGTTGGATAGACCCCTTTATGATGATATACTGCCTTCCTGATCTCTTGTAACAAACTTTGGTTTGAAAACTGGGTAGTGTGATATGAGTGTGGTACTACAACTTTCTTTTGACGTCCATTAGTATGATAAATTGTTTACCCTCCCCTCACTTTCAATCTACAGGTGTTTTAGGTTGAAAATGAGTCAATCGTGTGCAGTGTGTAGAAGGATCTTGTATTTGTTTTTATCCATTCCGGTATCCTATGTCTTTTGATTGGAGCATTTTGCCCATGTACATTCACGGTAATTATTGATAGATATAAACTTAGTGCCATAGTGTTACCTCCAAAGTCATTGTTTCTGGAGATTTTCTCTGCTTATTTCTAGTCTTTGTTACTTTTAGTCTTCCTTTCCCACTCAAAGGGTCCCCTTTAATTTCTCGCAGGGCTGATTTAGAGGCCATGAACTCCTTTGGTTTTTGTTTGTCTGGGAAATTCTATCACTCCTTGTATCTGAATGACTGCCTTACTGGAGAAAGTATTCTTAGCTGCAAAATTTTCAATTGCGCATGTTGAGGATATGATGCCACTCCCTACTTGCATGAAGGTTTCTGTAGAGACATGTGCCATAGTTTTTTTTTTTAATCTTCCCTTGTTAGTTAGCAACTTCTTTTGTGTTGATGCTTTTATGGTTTTTCTTTATCTGGATATTTTGCCATTTTCCTATGATATGTCTCAGTGTTGGCCTGCTTTTTTTTTTTTTTTTTATTGGGTATTCTCTCTGCCTTCTAGATGTGGATGTCTGTTTCCTTCCCCAGCTTGTGGAAATTTTCACTGTATTCACTCAGCTAAAATGTATCCCCCTTTTTCTCCCTCTTATTCTTTTGGGACTCCTTTCAAAAGAAGGTTATTACAGTTTATGGAGTTGCTGATTTCCCTAAGTGTATGTTTGTGATGCAATATTTTAATTTTCGTCTTCTTTCCAGCTTCATCTCCCCCATACTTTTATCTTCTATGTCCCTTCCTCATTCATCTGCTTCTTTCCGCCTTGAGGTCATTATATCCAATCAGTTTCACATCTCGGTTACAACATTTAAAATTTCATCCTCACTAGTTTTTAGGTCTCTTCTGTTTGCAGTAAGGGTATCCCTCATGTCTCATATATTTTCCTCAAGCACAGCTAGCATCCTTATGATACTTTTTGAAAATCCTGTTTCATTATGAGAGTTTTCAGAAATTCTGTTTGAGGCACATTAGTTTATGTGTTTTAATTATATCCCTCACAATGACCTTTTATCATTTTTTCTTTTAGGATGAGTTCCTCCATCATGTTGTTGTCTATGTCTCTGCCTTCTTAAATGTTTTAGAAAATCCTGTTATCTTTTCTGCTTCTAGGGTAGTATCTTTATTGAGCAGTGTTCACATACTGTCCAGGGCCTGACACTTCATGAAACATTTGTTTTATGTTCCGTGGCACTGTGCTGTCGTGTTTTGGCTGCTCTGTCCCTCAGGACAGTCCTCTGCAGAGTTTCTCCTTGCCTCCAGTGGGGAGTGTTGGACCTTGTCCCCAGTGTTGTGAGTTTTAACTAGGTGAGTTTGGTCTGCTTGTTAAAAGAGGCTAATTCCTATCTCCCCTAGAGGTGAGGATATGCCTCAGAGTATGATCAGCTGACTTGGTGCGTATGGGGGTTTACGGTGGTCTTTGGAGGAAGGGGTGCAGTGGTGGTCTGGTTGCCAGGCACTCTTTCCTAGTAAGCAAGCACTTGATGGGGGCTGGAGTAGGTGGAGCTTGGTGTTAGTGGCTCAGCTTGCACTGGGGATGCTGTGCTGCTGAGTGAAATCTGTCCATGCTGATTGGTGGGAGGAAATATTGGCATCAGCTCCCTCTCTAGTCCCTGGAGTTGGAGTTCCCAGCCTCCCCTGTTCAGGAAGCCCTCACACAGAGAGAACACTTGTGGGTCCCAGGCTTCTGTCAGAATTGCTTTCACCCTGTCTGCGTCCAAGCCATTGGCCCATCTGGTGGCACAGGGCTCTTATGTTTTATCTCAGGAGCTCTAGCTGGGTTTGAAAACTCCAAATTGTGTGAACTCAATATGACAGGGACCCCACTGATCCTCTGGGAGAGGGTCTTGATGTGCTGTGCCTGGAGCTGATTTACCCCAGATGGGCAGCTGCATCAATACTAGGGGCTTGGAGTGCATGGTGAAGAACAACCAGAAGGCAGTGTCCAGCTAGCTGCTCTCAGAAGAGGCTCCTATGCTAATGATCAGGGAATTTTAATGGTGCCTGTCAGCTCTCCTGTCCTATGAGAGGCAATGCCCCGTCTCCCAAATGCACTCCATGAAGGGAATTGTCTCTCCCCATGCGACCCAGGGGATACTCAGACCACAGTTCCCCTTATGGGCCTCTGCCCTCCTCCACAGGAGCACTGCTGTGCCCACCAGACTCCACCCCAATGATGGGATTGACTTTTAAATCTTCAGTCTTTGAGCTCCACGTTTACAGGGGGTTGACTTGTCATGATTAACTTTATAGGTTATCTTGACTGTGTCATGGGTGCCCAGATTCACCACTGTTTCTGTGGATGTCTGTGATGTGTTCCAGAAGAGATTGGCATTTCCATCCATGGCTTCTTTCTGCCTGGGCACCACCCATTCCATTAAGTTTGTGAATAGAATCTGATGCAGATGGAGGACGAATTCCCTCATTTTTACTTCCCATGTGCTTGTTTGAACTGGAATATTGGTCTCCTCTGGCCCTTTTTCTGAGAGTTACATCATCAGCTCTCCACGTTCTGAGACTAGACTCTAGTCAGAATCAGACAAGAATTACATCACTGGTTTTCCTGGGTCTTCAGCTTGTAACAGTAGTTCATGGGACTTCTCAACATATTTAGTTATGGAAACCAATGACCTTTGGGTTGTGTTCCTCAGGGGAATCTTGACTAATACATGGAGATTGGTTGTCTCTCCTTTAGAGTAATTGAATAAAGCTGTAGCTCATTTAAAGTCCTGAGTAGCAAAGGGCTATGAAGAAAGTGTCACGTTGTTTGACTCGGACAAGGGCTGGGTGAGGATAAGGAGCTGTGGGATCCTGTGGTCCTGGCTGCACAGGGAGCGCATCTGGGAATCCTGTAAATGTGCAGCTGTTGTGCCTCAGGAAATCTGTAAGTCACTCATATTGAGGGACCGGAGTAAGCAAGTGCAAACAACTGTGTCTTTGTGCATGTTAGTCTAGTTTCCCTATGACAACCCAGTTGCTAATTCAGAGAGTTAATAGGTAAACACAGAATCATATAACCAGGGAGGCTCCCTGGGGAAACTGCTGTGTGGAGAGGAAGCCCCAGACCCTGACAGGAAACCTGCCTGTAACCTCCATCTGCACCTGCGCCTGGGAACACAAAGGAGAATTGTGCATAGTGTGCGCCCCCTGGTGGTGCTGATCCCCTCCTGCAGGGAGGTTTGTGTCTGGGCTCCCAGTGAGGTCCCCTCACTGTGTCTTTCGCACAGTAATATGTGGCCGTGTCCTCGGTCTTGAGGCTGTTCATCTGCAGATACAGCGTGTTCTTGGCGTTGTCTCTGGAGATGGTGAATCGGCCCTTCACGGAGTCTGCGTAGTATGTGCTACTTCCACTACTACTAATTTGTGCGACCCACTGCAGCCCCTTCCCTGGAGCCTGGCGGACCCAGTGCATGTAGTAGCTACTGAAGGTGAATCCAGAGGCCACACAGGTGAGTCTCAGGGACCCCCCCCCGGCTTCACCAGGTCTCCCCCAGACTCCACCAGCTGCTCGTCACACTGGACACCTGCAGACACAAGACATGTTGGTCAGGAAACTGTCACACATCCACTGTCTCACTCATATCCACTCACAGACTCAGTGTCCCTCGCTCACCGTGAATTACCTTTTAAAAGAGCAACCAGGAACACCCAGCCCAGCACAAACTCCATGGTGAGGTGTGTGTGTTCTGTGCTGATCACAGAATGGGAACACCTGGGACTCCCGGGGCTGGGGCTCCTCTCCCAGCTGCAGAGTCTGGGATGGGCTGGTTTTATCAGCACAGAGAGGACCCCATTTGCATGTGCTCTGACATATATATCAAGCTCCAGACTTAGATTTGATTCTTTAAAAGTGAACTACAGGGTTAGGGACGCACTTGTAGTTTAGTTTGTGTAGATGGTGCTGTGACAATTTGAATAATTGTATTCAGTGAGTACAGGTGTATTTGCAGTCCTGTGTGCATTTTTACAGGTCTTTCAACAACATAGAACATTTTCACTCTACAAGTATTTAACATACTTTTTGAAGTTTAACCCAAAATACTTCATTCTCTGCCATTTTCACTTGTATAATTTTGTTATTTATTTTGCATGTATTTTCATGCTGGTGTGTAGAATCACAGGTGGTTTATTTTTATTTATTTTCTTTGTTCATTTTGCATCCTGCTCTTTTCCTCATTTAAAAAAACTGGTTCTAATATTTTTTTGTGGTATCTCTAGGGTTTTGTTATGTTTAAGATCAGTGTCACCTGCAAACAAGTAATTTTCCTTCCTCCTTACTGATTTAAATGTCTTTTATTTTTTTAATTCCCTATTTTTTTCTGGTTATGTCTTCCAGTGGTAGGAGAAGAAGCTTTTCCCTTCTTTTCTTCTGGGATTTAGCCAGTGTAAGGATTCAATTTACATAAGACCTATCTACAGGAGAGAATAAATTTCATTTTGTAAGTGCATGGCCTTCCTAATGATATGACACCCAGAGAAAGGACAAAGCAGGTGGCACTTGTGTCTTTCAGACAAAAAAAACATTGGGTTTGGCAAGAGTTAAGTTTGGGGTATTATGTTAGTCACCAAGTAAGTAGGTTTGTTTGCATCGCCTTCTTGTCCCTGTGTTCCTTATTCTGGTGCTAACGATGGTTCTTCCCTCTTGGTACACGGGAGGGAGATTTATATCCTGCTGTGAAGGGACGATGGAGAGTCTGAGTGTACTTGGGCTCTGTCTCAAGTGACTTTCACCCAAATAAGCAGGGTGACAAGATGACATAGTTTGAGGTGGCATATGTATTCTTCACGTTACATGGGGAACACTTATGTTAGGGGTGACCATCATTGCCTGGCTCCTGATTTGACAGGAAAGCCTTCAGCATTTTACCGTTCAATATGCTGTCAGGTGTGGGCTTTTCATAGTGGCCATGATCATGTGGAGGTAATTTCCTTCAGTCCCTTTTTAATTGGGTTCTTTTTAAATGATGAACATGTGTTGAATTTTGTCTAATGTTTTTTTGAATCAATTAATGATGGTTTTGATTCACTCATTCCCTCTGGTAATGGAGGACATCACATTTATGCATCTGTGTATGTTGAAGGATCCTTGCATCCCTGGATGAATCCCACTGGATTATGTTGTATGATCCTCTCAATGTTCTGTTGAATTCAGTATGCTCAGATTTTGTGAAGGAATTTTGCATGTATGTTCATTTGAGATAGTGACCTGTAGTTTCCCTTCTTGTGGTGTCTTTCTTTGGTTTTGGTGTGAAAACAATGCTGTCCTCACAAATTTCATTTGGGAGTGCTGTTTTTTTATCAGTGGTTTGTAATAGTTTGAGAAATATTGGCATTAATTCCTCTTTAAATGCTTAGTAGAAGTTTTAATAAAGCCATGGACTCCTAGGCAGATTTTTTGGAGGGTGAGGTTTTAGATAGAGAAATCTTATTAATTTTTCTTTTGTTCATTTTGTATTTTTCCATGAAACAGTGTTGGTGGACTACATTATGGCATAAAATGTGTAATTTGTTCCTGGTGATCTAATTGTTGGCCTATAAATACCTAAGTTTTTCTTTAATGATCCTTTTCATGTCTTTAGTTCAGTTATGTCTCCTCTTTCAATTCTGATGGCATTTGTTTGAGTCTTCCCTATGTCCCCAGGCTACCTATTTGTTTCAAATTTTATATACTTTTCCAAATACAAATTTTTATGTAATTGATTTGTTTTCTGTATTTGTGATAGTCTCTATTTTCTGTCTGCTTTATATTTTTATGTTATTTTTATGTTTATCTTGTTATGTCAGTAAAAATGCCAATGACTTTTTTAAGGAACCTGAAAAATATACAATTCATATGAAAGCACACAACACATGGAAGCAACAAAACAATCATGACGTCGAGAGAACCTGGAGACATCACACTTCTCTCTTTCTAAAGATATTGCAGAGGTACATTAACCACAACAGTGTGCTGCTGGCATCAAATGAGACATTTAGGCCAGTGGAGCTCATTACGGAGCCCAGAAGTAGAAGTTTGCAGATGCAGTGAGCAAATCCTCCACGAGATTTCCAACAATGCACAGTGGGGGGAGGATAGTGTCTCCTAAACATGGAGTTGACTAGGGGCTCCTGTGTGGCTCCGTAAGTTAAGCATCCCACTTCCACTCAGGTCATGATCTCACGGTTTGTGGGTTCGAGCCTCACATCAGGCTCCTGCTGACAGCTCGGGGCCTGGATTCTGTTTCTGCCTCTATCTCTGTGCCTCCCTACTCATGATCTGTCTCTCTCCCTCAAAACCAAAGTAAGAATTAAAAAATAGTATTGATATATACATGCCAAATAATAACATTTGGCCATAATCTTGCTTCATACATATACGTCGACACAAAAAAATCTCAAAATGGATGAAGGATTAAGAAGAACACTTGAACCTAAATGCCTTCAAAGAAAACATGAAAGATAAACATGATGACATTCACTTGAGAATGATTGATTTGATATAAAAGCAAAGTCACAGAGAACAAAGCAGGCAAGGGGGACTACATCATACCAGAAAAGGGGCAAGCAAATATTTGCAGAGCTAGAAGGCAGTCTATGGGAGGGTAGACATTACAATAAAAAATATTGAAAAGGAGTTAATATCCAAAATGCAGGAGGGACAATAAGGTGTTCTCATTTCCCTGCCATCAGACCACACCTCAAGCTTCCCCCTTTCCCTATTGGAGACCCACCTCCATTCAAAGTGCTCCTCAGAGGATGAGTCTTAAAGATGTGCCCACTGGTGTCTGGGCCTCACATGCACAAGAGGATGGATTGCCCCCAGTGCAGAGCCTGTGCTCAGGGGGCCTGAGAAAGGAACTGCCCCCACCCATCAGTAGCCAGATGCCCTGTCTTGCAGCAGAGGGAGGACCTGACCCTGTAATAGACTCTGTTACCGCAGGATGTTCTTGCTTTACCTCCTCACCGTGTAACACCCCGATCTTGTGAGTAAAGAAAGAACAGAATTTGATTCAGATGGAAATCAAAGCTACTGATTTGTACAATGTAGGAACCATAAAGTCTTTTGTCATCTATTACCCCCCCCCCCCATCTTTTGTCCCTAACCAGGCTGCCGCTCATGCCTCAATTCCTGGTGATGAAGATGCATTCCTGGGATGAACATCTGCTCAACTTTCTTGTCAATGCCATTGCACTCTGATTCACAAGTTCTCTTTTCATGTATGCTTGGGGAAGGCAACTAAGTTGGGCTCAATAGTACTCCAAGTTCTTGAAGCCAACTTACATTCTGTGCCTTCACCCAAGGCTGCACTCTTGTTTCGTATGTCTGTGACTTGTCACTCTATTACCAAAGGAGTCAGAGAGCCCTTGCAGACTCCCCCACCCTCCTAAAGCACCAGCCGGTCAGGGCCATACACCCTCCTGTCTTCTTAATGTCCATGGTTGCAAACAGCTACTGCCAACGAGGACTATGTCACAGTGCTTCGAAAATCACCACAAAGTGTCTTGTCAGTTTTTCACATCCCTCTCACCGGTACAAAAATGCAGTTGCATAAGCTTCTAAGGAAACCTGGCTACTGCTTCCCAAGGACCCCTAACTTCACTGCCTTTGTCTCTGTGAGCCCCTCACCCCTACCTGATGCGGCCACAGATTTCTTTTCGTGGCTTTCAGAGTCATTAACCTACTTTAAAGTGTTAATATTAGCTCTGTGCACACCCCAAACTCTCAACTGTATGTCAACAACATGTTTCACCTTTCATTCCATGGAAATGGAGTGGCTGCAGGTATCCTGTGACAACCTGTGCCTCTCGGATATGTCCTATAACTTTCTTCCCATGAAAATTAGACCTTGGGCCATCAGGCCCCACTGCATGCTTGCACCCCCACAGCTGCTGTCTGGATACATTAGGATCCCCACTCACCTCTGTATTCCTCTCTGACAAGTTTGTAATTTCCAGGCCCACCACCTACCTACCAGCAGGCCACTGACCAACCCCTCCATCATCTTGTGTCATGTTAACAGTTTAAGTTGGGCTATCCCACTCCCCTCCCTAAAAAGGGAGACCCAGGACACCTGGGTGGCTCAGTTGGTGGGAATCCTACATCAGCTCAGGTCATGATTTCGTGGTTTGTGAGTTTGAGCCCTGCATCGGACTCTGTGCTGTCAGCTGAGAGCCTGGAGCCTGCTTCAGATTCTGTGTCCCCCTCCCTCTCTGCTCCTCCCAACTCACACTCTTTCTCTCAAAAATAAGTAAACATTAAAAACATTTAAAAGGGGAGACCCTACTTCATTCCACACGATTGCCCTCAGCTACAGGAATGGTTTCCGGGACATCTGGTGGTCAACCCTGAGTTCTATTTTTTTAAAAAAATTTTTTTTCTTTAACATTTATTTCTTATTGAGAGACAGAGAGACACAGAGCGTGAGCAGGGGAGGGGTAGAGAGAGGGGGAGACATAGAATCTGAAGTAGGCTCCAGGCTCTGAGCTGTCAGTATAGAGCCCGATGTGGGGCTTGAGCTCACAAACTGCGAGATCATGACCTGAGCTGAGGTCCATAGCTTAACCAACTGAGCCACCCAGGTGCCCCACCCTGACTTCTGTTTTGTGACAGCTTCTGTATGTGGGGAAACATAGGAACCACTCAGGCCAGTGTCCCTATTAGAAGTACTCCAGGCGTCCTCTCTGCCTGCTGTAAAATCATTCTAAGCCACTGCACTCCCAGGTTTTCCCAAGCTTGCACATCTGCAAAGGGAAAGACCGCCACTATTCACAGGCATTTCAGACATACGCTGGAGTCTCAGGGCTGTTGGCACCCTCTGGAAATCCCACAGGTCCTAACGGCCATAAGTACCAGAGGACAGAGGACATTTTTCCAGCAGGCCTATAATTGCTGCCCTATTATACGCAACTGATCTTTCTGCTAAAATTGCTAACACTCTCCAGCCCAAACCGTGAGGAGACTGTCACTATCTCTCCAGCGACTGACAGAGCTCACAAGGCTGTCAAATACACAGCCAAGATCAGAGGCCCCTGTCCTTTCCTTCATTTTAGAAGCCTGCCTTTTTCCTTAACTTGGACTACTGTTTATCATGTAAGTTCCTCACAATGGGAAAAGACAGGTGGACAGATAATGATCAGATGGGGTGTACATTGGGGTTGAGTGGGCCTCCTGAGACCCCTTTCTTCTCTCCTTTGGTCTTGCACCAACCCCATCAGATGGGATAATTAAGAAACAGAGAGACAGCGGGTTCTTCCCAGGCATCCACTAAACCTCTGACTAAATTATTTCCCAGGGCACTACTTGTAAATCTCTCCAAGTTTTGTATAATATCAGCAGGCCCCAGGGAGTCCCTCTAGCCCCTCCCTACCCACTGGGGCTCTCCAGATGGATTTGACAAATTGGCTTCCTGTTTGGTTAATGGCTGCATGTTTGGTGGATGGATTGATGCTGTCTGACTGGACATGCCAATGCCACGACTGTGGTAAAGAATGTAATGCCTGAAATGGTTCCTGGATTTGCCATTCCATTACGGATTTAGCCAGACCAAGGAACTCACTTCAGCACATAGACAAACTACATACTTGCAAAGACTTGGGGGTGATAATTAGAATTTCATACCCCACATCATCCTTAATCATCACAGAAGAGGACGATGAGGATATGTGGATTAGGGGAACAGATATGGAACATGAAAAACTAGACACAAAAGTCCTTCAGGAAAAATCCGCCTAGAAACTGGCCTGGAACATCCAGAATCATTGTCCTTGGCCCTTAATGAGATTTGGAATTCTCCAAACATCAGGCAGTGACTGACCCCCTTTGCAAAGTATTTTAGAAAGGAATCCTTAACCCCTTCTCTACTGATTGGGTGAACTTCATGATAACTTATATGACCAAGTTGATGCCATGCATAGCCATGTCCAAGAAGTAACAGGTGCACTTGGGTCATATCATCCACAGACAATAAGAACATGGCCTCTGCCACTGACTAGCCTTGCCACCCTTTCTACAGAATATGGGACACTCATCAGGTCTTCAGAGAGCACCCAGTGCCACCTCGCTGAGAAGGACCTTATGACGGACTGCTAACCGACTACACTGCCATCAGAATTAGGGAAAGATTCTTCTGGATTCACGCAAGCTGCACAAAATAGTTCCAGATCACTATTGTCAAGACCGTGTATGACCATCCCCATGATGACCATTGGTAAGGATTCCCAGAGCGAATTCCCAGGCTCCGGAAGCACATGGCATCACATAGTAGGTCATGGATCAAAAAACTGCATTTCCACCTAGTTTCATCTTCCGGCTCTTTCCTGTCAGGAAAAAAAAAAACCTTTTAAAACTGGAGCCTACCCTTTTCCCCACTATTAAAAGACTCACTACATTTCCTGCTCTCTCTCTTAACCTCTATGACTGTCTGTCTTCAGACTGCATCTGCCCCATTCACCTGTGTAGTTATCTCAGCAGGTCAGATACAGACCCTTACACCAGTTTTCCAAATCCCGTCTACAGTAAATAATCAGTCTGATTGTCAATCGTTTTGACATCAGGATAGCAAGTAAGCCCCCAAAGTCGTGTTATTTCCTGCCAGTGCAAGCAGGTGAATGCACCATGTGGATGGACAAATGGAAGGGTGTGGTATCCACAACCAGAACGACAATGTCTCTCTGCATTTCCTTCCACTGCATTGATTGGGACCACAACTTTGATGGAAGCTTCAGGATGGTCCTTTGCTCAGGTGAAGTATTGGGAGAGAATATTTCCCTTTGTATGAAGACAGTCATGGTGCTATGTTCTCTCTCTCGGTGACGTAGCAAGGCAATCTGGTGCCAGATGGTCACTAGGTGCTCCAGCATAACTCCCATGGCACAAACACTGTCCAGATCCCAAAATGTTTCAATGGCACTCAGACTACCTGTGCATCAAGTGGCATAGCTCAGCCACTTCCAGGTAAGGCTGCCTAACAGCACAAGTCATATGAGAGTAGACCGAAAATCTGGAGTAGCTCAGTCAGGTGACAAAACCCACCTTATAGCTGCTGAAGGACTGCAGGCCTCCCATGTCTCACAAACTTTCAGGAATGTATGATAATTGACCAGTGACAGTGACCCTCAATTGCCCAGACCAGTGGGAACACATGACAGGCTCTACATGAGCTGGTCAGCCTAACATCTTGGCACTCTTTGGCCTGTTAGGAATTCCCAAGGCAGCAGGGTAGAGATGTACAGGTTGAGAGCAGACTGTGGCTGGGACTCCTTGGTCATCGATGCTGAATGGGACATACTGGCTAGCTCAGTCATGACAGAGTCTCCCCTGTGGCCCTTGAGATACCCTCAACTGCCTAGACAGTCTTGGAAATGTGAGCCATCTTATGGACAGCTGGGAATTTACATTTCAGTAGTCAAGTGTAAAGCGCCACCTGTTAGGAGGGGGCTTTAATGCCCATCAAGTGGGCAGACTGAAAGGAGAAATGGTGTGTTTACTGTCCCCGCTCCTTCAGTAAATCTTGAATTATGGGGTGCAATTACTCAGTCCTCTATTGCACACAATATTGATGTGCATATACTGTCTTAATTGGATGTAGGGGGGTGCAATTTGCAGTCCTACAGACTCCTGATATGTAGTTCCCCCCAGGAAAGCCAGGCACTGGGTTTGTTCCCACTGGCCTTGATGGCATGTGAGGGCATCCACATCATTAACAAGGAATTCCAGGAAACCTTGCATTTTCATGATGGTGTAGTGCCTGTCACCATATCTCTCTTTCACACTGTTCCTTGGATATGTTGGTGTAGTGGTCTTGACAGGGAGGACCTGGGATAGAAGTTAGGTCTTCCCAGACACGTGTGCTGAGGCCTCCCACACTGAGGTGTCCCTGACAACACCTGTTAAGTAGGGAGCCATTGTCAGCAGCAGTGAGGAATACAGCCAGTAGGGGGAGGTTGCGGTCGTGTCCTCCTCCCAGGGAGACATGATGCTCCTGGTAGAGTTGCCTCTGTCACTAGGTAGGCATGGCTAAGCAAACACAACACCAGGGTACTGGCTGCAACACAGTGGACCCAGCAGCTGGCGTCTTCTTCGACACCAATCTAGGGATATGGTCTTCAGTGTCCAGCAATATCTCACTTGGAGATCAGTAGGAAATACACACCTCTGGAACCCCAGGATGGTGCCTGATTGTTGGTCTCTGCAGGGAGTCTGACCTTTTATGGCACTGGTAACTTAGGGTGGGGGTTTCTGGCAACACCTGGCATCAGCCCAAAGCAAAGCTACAGACCACCGGCAAGCTCCAGCTCCTTCCCAGAGCAGCTGAGATGTGGGGGTGAGGAACGAGTGAGCCATTCTCAGTGCTAACACATTGTTGGAGGGCACCACCTAGGCCCCCAATCCCATCCCTGGGGACAAATGTGTTGGGGACCCCAGTTGTTGTACAAAATTAAGAACATGTAGACTGTATCCTGCTGAAGGAATAGGCAAGAGCCATTGCTCAGGGGGTGGACAGGTGGCTCCCTAGGCATCTGAGCTCTGGCTTTGGATACATGAGATGCATGGAGCCCTCCTGACTCAAGGTGGGGTTTCAGTGCACCCCCAACATAGGAAATGGAGGCACAGGATTTATGACTCACAGGGCTCAGAAGCAAGCGTACACAAGGACCTTGGGAAGGGCAGGCCTCCTTCCCACAGCCCCAGTGATCAGGACATAGAAAACAGGGTAGCAAGTACCTGATCACTTGAGAATGGATGGGGCTGAAGTCCCTAACTTTTCACAGGCTCACATCTGTGTGGTTATTCGAGAAGGCTCTCAGAAAACCAGTGGGAATCCTAGGCAGATCCTTATCTAAGGTTAAACTCACTGCAAAGTAGGCAAGAGAAAGAGAGCAGGGATTCACATTTATCGGGCTCCAACTGGGTACCAGGTCATCCATAGGCACTTGTGCCTGCCTTTCTGATTCATTTCATTTGGTGCTCCTTTAATCTCATGGTCTCAGTCTCCCACATTTGGAAATTTGCTCTCCAGGGAGGCACAGGTTGTGCCAGGTGGAACCTAATGCCAGTCCCATTCCCTCACAGCCCACAGACACCCCAGTGTGGAACTGGCAGTGTGGGTGGGTGGTAGCCCTCCATTATCCTGAACCCACATTGGGACTGGGGGAAGACAGATTACCTGAGAATGAGAAAATGTTCAGTTTGCAACAGCACAGTTTTGGAGACAACTCATGAGTTTGTCCCTGAAAGAGCTTGTGTGAACGTCTCTTAATTCTGGAAGCATATACCTCAGTTCAAGACCCAGATGCTGACTCAGATCCTCTGCACATAATCTCGGGCTCAGTTTGGGCTCTTGGAAGCTTAGATATGTACGTAGAGGCCACAAGCATGCAGTTTTTAAGTTTTAATTCAGCGTTCTGGTCAGTGAGCCATGAGAGATGTGTGTCAGAGCCATGATGTGCCTGTCGACCCCTGTGTCTCCTGCAGACCCCCGAAACGTGGATGTCAGTTCTGCAGCCTCATTACTGTATTTTCACACATGTGCCAGTTGGATTGTCTATAGTTGTTCAGCAGTCAGGAGGCTAATTATGGATTGTCGTCAGCAACAATCAGTCCCTTAACTTTCTCGGGGTTGATAATTTGACATTTGTGGCGACACCACAAGGAATGCAGCTATTATGGCTTAAATGGGACCAAAAACCGCTCTGAGATATAACAGGGATTCATGAGTTTGCCTCACTGGCCGCCTTCTTCTTGGAGGGGTCCACTGCCTGTGCTCCCACCAGTGCCTCGTCCAGTGCACCATGGAGGATCCCAGCTTATGTGGCAATGGCAGTTCCTGTCATTGTCACACGACCCTCTGTGACTGCATTTCTCCGGGATACAGTCATAATTCAGCTGAGCCACACTGCCAGTGCAGTAGGTGTCCTGACAGAGCTTTCCAGAAGCATAGGGGATACCAGTTCTCACATGACCAATATCAGTTGTGCTATGAAATGAACCCAGCCGCAAACACCAGAACCCTGAGATCTCAGACGGATGGAATCCAACATGCTTTTGCAGCTGAGGGAGATGTGTGATATTGCTACACTGCAGCCTTCCACACGGCACGTCTGTGTGGGAACAGGGTTCAGTGTTGCATTCCCCGGGGTCTTCTGCAGTGTCCATGTCGGCTGCTTTTTTGATTTATGGTCTAGCAGACATCTTCACCTTTCCAGAATTTTTGCAAAGATTTCTTGACAGTGCATAATGCAGTGAGTGCAGTTCCCATGATAGAGCAGCCCTCTTCAGTGCACGGGGTTCCATCTTGCATATGGAAGTCATCAGGGCCCGACAAGGACACCCCACGGC
Source organism: Panthera pardus (assembly GCF_024362965.1). NCBI lineage: Eukaryota > Metazoa > Chordata > Mammalia > Carnivora > Felidae > Panthera > Panthera pardus. Next base: position 5,230 of record NW_026526864.1, on the reverse strand, counting down.
AGGACTCTGGAAGATCACATATATTTTGGATTGGCCTGCCAAGTGTCCCAGCATCGAAATCGGTGCAGTTTGTATAGCATCTGCCTGTATTACATTTGTCCCGAGGGGTTAAAATACAATCACTTATACAGCATAGATTGCTATAGCACTGCTCTAAGGAGCTGCAGTCACAATGCTTGCCTGGGTCAGCTAAGTAGTTTCCGAAATGATTGTGGGTCAGACTTTTATTTCAATGCACCATTTAGATGTTGAAGAGGCACTTGCCTAATCTGCCACTCATTTTGTGCTGTATGTGAATGAAGAAACACTTCCTGAAATCTTCAGGTATACAAGGGAATTGGGTCCTAATGCAGTTGGACCTTTTCTGGCAAGCATATTCATCAGTGTCAACCCACAAACCAATATTTTTTGCAATCTGATGTGTTGCTATGACAGACAAGAGTAAATAATATCTGCCTAAATAACCCATCACGATGGGGCTTTGTGGATGGCATATACTACATACAACTGGATTGAAATTAACTTCATGGGATCCATTTCGAATCGCAACTAAGGATGAATGTGGTTTAAGAATTCGAAAACCCTTGGACTCATAGTATCGAAAAAAACGGACTCTGATGCAACACATATTTGCCCATGTTAGCTGGATCTCTCTCATTATAAATTATCATGAAACCAATATAGTAACTTACATGAATCCCATGAAACAATGAGTCAATTAAGCTAACTAGCCTTATTAGGAATTGGGCACCTTTTGACCCGTGGTTGAACACACTATATATTGTTTTGGAACTGAGAGCAAAATTCCGTGATGGGATGACTACAACTTACTAGAGATCCTGAGGACTGTACTGACATTTGCTTGAGGAACAGGGGTCCCTATGCTCCTTATATCCCAGGTTATAAGTAGGTCCCATTGCATTGGTGTCTGCCACTCTCTGAGAAACAATGTGTTCAAATGTTGGGAATCGCTGATGTGTCTGATTTCATAGGCAAGGTCATCCAACTTCATGATACCTTCAAGGCCCTGATAGCACGTGTCCATGGAGACCATGGAAAGAGGAATCTCCTCCAGGTAGCCGAGGTAGTAACAGTCTGGAGGCATGGAGGGGTAGTCCATCTGCAAGTCTCCCTGATCATCCTGAGTGATCATCAGCAGACGTCTGGACCTAAAGGGTTTCCTTGGCCACATGTGGATAACGGGTCTTTTGTCCCAAAACACAGGCTACAGGACAGCCAACCAGTCATCTGAATGCCCTTGCCATTGTGCAGCTCCTTCTTTGTAATTACCACCTCAAGGAGATGTAGCGCCATGAGGGACGACCTTGAGAACCCTGGACAGGAGCCAGCACTGCCCAGAATGCAAACTGCAAGAGGGATGCCCTCAAGGTGACCTGGTCCTCTGCCACCCTCATGCCCCTGCTCAGGGACATCTGCCAGTGAGAGTGGATAAGTGGAGGATCCTCAGCAAAGTGAGGTCTAGGCCATCTGACAGAACAGAGGGCTGTACCAGGTGGCCAGTCCCCTGCACCTGGGATCCACTTGTGGGTTTAGGTAACAGTCCCAGGGTGTGGCATTGTGTGACCCTGCACAACAGTTCAGCTGGGGTGGATGTGGGAGAAGCAGGTGAGCCATGGTCAAGAGTGGTCACATGGACATGGGTAGGGATTTGGACCCAGAGGCATGGCTCTAGTCAACACCTTCAATCTTTCCTCCAGCTAGTGAATATGGGGTATGAAATTTTAACACCCTGAACTTCTCTACCAATTCCATGTCCTGTGGTACTGCTGGGTCACTTTCTATGGACGACTGCTTTTCCTCATTATGGAGACCAATGCTTCCTGCTTCCTTGGGATGTGGAGGTGGACATTGTCAATTTTACCTTTATAGGTGACTAAAAAAATAGCTTCGTCATTTTTCATGTCTCATTCTGGTTAGACATTAGTTTTCAAGCCATTTGATCCTTTGGTTTTTGGTTTGAAGCTTCCTCTGAGTTTACTGAGGAAACATTTCCCAGTATTCTGTGTCATGATTGGTGAAGTACAAGGTTGTATTTTAGTATTTTTTTTATGCCAGCTTGGGAGAACAGAAAGTACTGCTGACCATGTGTGAGTCCCCGGGGTTTTCCGCTCTAATCCCTTATTGGGGTTCTTTCCTGGCCTCTGGCAGTCTCCTCCCATGCATGTGTGGTTCCCTCCTCAGCTGGAGATGCCAGGGAGTGGAGGTAACTTTGGCAGCTTGCACCATGGAGTCTGCACATGATCAAAACACGTTATCAACCATGGAACCCCCTTGTTTGATTAAATATGCTCTCCTCCTTTAAAACCCCCTGCGTCAGGGAGAAACCTCAGAGTTGGCTTTTGGACAGGAGTCTGCATTCTCACCAGTGGCTGGCCTTGTGCATAAGGCTCAAATTCCTTTCCTACCAAAACTAAAACTTTGAACGTTGACCTTTCCAGCAACAGGCAGCTGTATTTGGGTTTTGATAACAATAAAACAGAGAGTGGAGTGGCAGTTGCCAGGGGCTGGCAGCAAGGCGCAATGAGGGTTAGCTATCAAGGGGTGTGATTTTCTGGTATGCAAGATGACTAATTTCTAGAGGTCTTCTCCACAACATTACATGTGTAGTTAACAATATTGTACTGTACGGTTAAAATTTAGTGAAGAGGGTGGATCTCAGTTTCAGTGAGATCTTACCACAATACACGAGTTTTGCTTCTCACACAAAGTATGCATGGACACACACTCTTTACTGATAAGTGAAAAGAATTTTAAAAAATTTACATACTTTGGATCCTAACCCTGAGTATATGCCATTTATAAATATCTTCTTCCATTCCATAGGTTGCCTTTTAGTTTTGTTTATTGTTTCCTTCACTGTGCAGAAGCTTGCTATTTTGAGGTACTCCCAAGAGTTCATATATGTATGTATTTAATTTTCTTGTAATAGTTTTAATTTAAATTTAAGTGTGTTAACCTACAGTGTAGTATTGATTTCAGGTGTAGAATTTAGGGATTCATCACGTACATATAACACACAGTTCTCATTTCAACAAGTGCCCTTCTTAATCCCACCTCCCTTTTAGCCCACCTTACCCCCCTCCCCTTGGTTTGTTCTCTGTATTTAAGAGTCTCTTCCAGTTTCCTATTCTCTGTTTTTATCTTATTTTATGTTGCCTTCCCCTATGTTGTGTTTCTTATATTCCACATATGAATGAAATCCTATGATATTTGACTTTTTCTTAGTGACTTATTTCACTTAGGTTAATACGTTGTTGTTCCACCCACATTGTTGTAAATGACAAGATTTCATTCTTTTTGATGGCTGAGTAATATTCCATTGTATATATTTACCACCTCTTCTTTATGCATTCATCTTCTGATGGATATTTGGACTCTCCCACAATTTGCTTATTGTTGATAGGGCTGCTGTAAACATTGGGGTCCATGTGCCCCTTCGAATCAGCATTTTGGTATCCTTTGGATAAATCCTAGTAAAACAATTGCTCGATCACAGGATAGTTCTATTTTTAATTTTTTTCTGGAATCTCCACACTGTTTTCCAGAATTGCTGCACCAGTTTGCATTCCCACCATGTTAATTTTAGCCATCCTGACAGGTGTAGGTGTTATCTCATTGTGGTTTTGATGTATGTCCCTGACGAGGAGTGACAATGAGCTTCATTACACGTGTCTTTTCGCTATCTGGAAGTCTTATTTGAAAAATGTCTATTCATGTCTTCTGACCATTTCTTCACCAGATTATTTGTTTTTTTCAGTGTCGAGTTTGAGAGGTTCTTTATAGATTTTGGATACTAAGCCTTTATCTGATATGCCTTTTGCAAATATCTTCTATTTTGTCAGTTGCCTTTTAGTTTTGTTGATTGTGTCTTTGCGGTACAGAAGCTGTTTATCTTGAGGTCCCAATAGTTCATTTTTGCTTTTGTTTCCCTTGCATCTGGGACATGTCCAGTAAGAAGTTGTTCTGACCGTGGTCAAAGAGTTTGGTGCCTGTGTTTTCCTCTAGGATTTTGATGGTTTCCTGTCTCACATTTAGGTCTTTCATCCATTTTGAATTTGTTTTTGTGTATATTGTAAGAAAGTGGTCTGGTTCCATTAGAGTTTCCTGTTGCTGTCCAGTTTTCCCAACACCATTTGTTGAAGGGACTGTCATTTTTCCATTTGATACTGTTTCCTGTTTTGTTGAAGATTAGTTGACCATTTATGGGTTTTCTACTCTGTTCCATTAATCTATGTGTCTCTTTTTGTGCCAGGAGCATACTGTCTTGATGACTACAGCATTGTAACATAGCTTGAAATCCAGAATTGTGATGCCTCCATTTTTTCCTTTTTTAGGCTCGCTTTGGGTGTTCAAGGTCTTTTGTGGTTCCATGATAATTTTAGAATTATTTGTTTTAGGTCTGTGAGCAATGCTTGTATTATTTGACAGGGATATTTGCATTGAATTATTTGCATTGAATGTCTAGATTGCTTTGGGTAGTATCAACATTTTAACAATGTTTTTTGTTTTAATCCATGTGCATGGAATATTTTTCCATTTCTTTGTGTCTTCTTCAATTGGTACCATAAATGTCCCAGGTTTTTCAGAGTAAAGCTCTTGTAACTCTTTAGTGAGGGTTATTTCTAGGTATCTTATGTTTTTTTGTGTAATTGTAAATGGGATAAAGTCCTTGATTTCTCTTTCTCCTGCTTCATTATTGTTGTATCGAAATGCACAAATTTCTGTATGTTGATTTTGTATGCTGCAGCTTTACTGGTTTATTGTATCAGTTCTAGTGGGGTTTCTTTTTTGGTGGAGTTTTTTAGGTTTTCTGTATGTAGTATAAAATTCAGCTCCAAAACTGAATAATCCTATTAAAAAATGAGCAGAAGGCATGAATAGACTTTCCAAAATGCAACATACAGATGGCCAATAAACACATGAAATGATGCTCAACATCACTCATCATCAGGGAAATATAAATCAAAACTACAACGAAATATCAACTCACTCCTGTCAGAATGACTAAACTCAACTACATAAGGAACATCAGGTGTCTGTGAGGATACAGAGAAAGGGGAACACTTTTGCACTGCTTGTGGGAATGGAAACTGGTGCAGCTTGTCTGGAAAACAGCATGGGCATTCCTCAAAATGCTAAAAATATAACTACCTTATGATTGATCAATTGAACTGCTAGGTATTTATCCAAAGGATACAAAAATACTAAT